>NW_023658731.1:0-23147 GCF_015228065.2 Penaeus monodon | reverse complement strand
CTTTTTATTTGGTACTTGGATCCGCGTGGTAACCAGCCACGTGGTCCACTGGTAACAGAAATAGATTTATCACATCTCTAACAGAAATAGAATTATCCACATCCTATATGCTCGGCCACCTACTCGCGCCTCGACCTCGAGGCCCTACAAGGGTGACCTAACTTGGCTGTCGTCTCGTTCTCATGCTCGTCTGGTGCATCTTCGTGGCTGCTCGTCCTGTCGTCCTCATCCTCTGGTCCTTGGTGTAGTCTGTCCGTCCTTGATGTCCACACGTCCTCGAAAGGTCACACAGGTCCTCCTTGACTTCGGATTCGTCTAGGACCTCCTCGTAGTCCTCGTCCAGGCCTAACTCGGCGGCGTCCTCGTCCACACGTCCTCACAGATCTCGTCCAGGTCCTTCTCGCGTCCACATAGGATGTGGATAATTCTACAGGATGTGGATAATTCTATTTCGGTTACCAGTGGACCACGTGGCTGTTTTCCACGTGGAACCAAAAGTCCCAAATATAACCTTTCGCTCAGCGAGGGCGGAGGTCACATCTGATATCTCACCTCGTTTGACCGGGAGTTCGTGTCAAGCTACCACCGCGCTAAGGTCAGCCCTTGCCTCCCTCCGGGCGGGCTGCCCGACACCGCGGCGCTTTTAACCCTTTTAGACAAGTCGTAGCGTCGTCGTTGCGTGTGTTCACCCCTTTACGTGTGTTTTGCGTCCCTGCCAGCCACTGTACTAGAGTACGCATAGCCTTTTACAATAGTAAATGTTAATGCAATAATGATAATGTTAAAAATAAAGGATAATATTAATAATAAGACAATGATAAAGCAATGGCATGGCGACACAGTGATGATTATAATAAAAATAGTACAATCATATTGTGTTTATTATTAATAACGTCGACTATTCTTGCTATATTTCGTTAGTAGATATCGATTGGAATTTCTTGATACCTAATGGGTTTGAAGATGTAAACTGATTCTAGAAAAAAACCATTATACTTAATCATTATTTCAATGACTATAGCTATAATGATAACAACAATAATAACATAATTATAGTAATAATAATGATAATAATAATAATTAGTAGTAGTAGTATTGTTATTATTATTTTTGTCATTATATTATCATTATTACTATCAAGATGTTATTATCATTATCATTATATCATATACATCAATATCATTATATAGCATTTGTGGAGGGTTATTTGAAAGATCACTTACTGCCCATCAAAGTGTATACATCCGAATGTCTAACTCTAGCTGTGACTCTGTACTTCGACATTGTCTATTCTTCTATCTTCCTTTTGGTAAATTTCAGAAATATATGTATTATATGCATTATTCATGTAAATTCTTATTCTTATGAAAAAAGAATTTAAAGACAAATGTAAGTCACGTAAAAGAATTCAGATGATTATTCATCACATATTTATCATTGCTGCCTTTGGTGTCATTGGTTAATTTTCTGAAATGAAAATCGGGTCTTCCTGACAATATCTATATCATCAGATTTGTTCTCATGTGATGAGAACGAGTCTGATGATCATTTCCGTTGCATTCTCCAGCCGACAATCTTGATGTGATAGCAGGGGAGGGCATGAAGTAGATCAGGAAAATTGTGGGGTAAAATAGGCTGAAATAGAAGAAAAGAGAACAGAATATGTAAAACAAGCACAAAAGACGCTTAAAATGGATAAGAAACTCCACCATACCATGCACTGCACCTGTTGCAGAGTAAGGAATCAGAAATAAATAGCTTGGAGGTAGTGTAAACTATGAGGATTATCCTCGGCGCCCGAGAACACCAAAGATAGTGAACATGAGATCAAAATTAAACTTACCATCCATTTCTGAAAGAATAATATTCATTTCCACATATTTGGGGTCAAAGCTCTGGGGAACCCTCGTATCTCTCAGATTTCCAAAAACAACTGCAACATAAAATCACGCAAGAACACGTGACTAATCGCATACACGCGCGCCCTCTGATACACAAAATCTCCATGAACATAATAAAATTCAATGTTCCAATTAGTAAAATACCAAAAGGTCGATCCATTTCACCATGAAAGAATTCAACATTGATCGTGCACCTTACATGTCTACCACAAAAAACAGTGTGTTGAAACAAATTGCGCCAGCAACGGTAAAGGAACACAGAATCTATGGGCGATGATGCATATGAGTGTTACGCCGACGGATCCGTACAGTCTGGATACAGAGCTGGTTGTGCTTGCGTTCTATACAAAAATGGCTTACTACAACATCAAATCAATATGAGAATACAAAACTGGGCCAGCATTACACAAATAGAACTGGCAGGTATACTCCTCGCAACGGAATTCTTAATGTCTCAGTGTGCGGTGATCAAATACAAATACCATACCCACGGTGCTGCGTGCTTGCAGAGTCAAATACCCATACCCATGGTTCTGCGTGCTTGCAGAGTCAAATACCCATACCCACGGTGCTGCTGCTTGCAGAGTCAAATACCCATACCCACGGTGCTGTATTCTTGCAGTCAAAAACCCACAGTGTTGTGTTCATTATAGAGCAAAAGAACCTACAGTGTTGTGTTTATTACAAAGCAAAACCCAGTGTTGTGTTTATTAAAAAAAAAAAAAGAGAAAAAAAATGTGTTATACAGAGCAAATCCCAGTGTTGTGTTTATTAAAAAAAAAAAAAAAGTGTTGTGTTTATTACAGAGCAAAAGGGTAAATAAATAAATAAGTAATATAAATAAATAAAAGTAAAGAAGAAAAATAGGAAAGAAAGAAAGAGAGAAAAAAAAACATGGCGTCGTGTTCATTACAGGGCAAAACAACCCACAGTGTTGTGTTTATTACAAAGCAAAACCCAGTGTTGTGTTTATTACGCAAAAAACAGTGTTGTGTTTATTAAAAAAAAAAAAATACGGCGTTGTTCCGAGTCTACCACATCGTCAACTCCGACCAACGTGAAGCCCACAGAAAGTTGCATGGCAGACTCTGCCATCCTATGGAGTGATGTCATGGAGGAATTAAAGGGACTCCGGAGAGACCCTGTGAGGAAGGAAATCCATAAAGACTCTTCTTCGGAATCTTCGAGTGACAACAATAACTATAGGAAACGGAAATCGAGGCAATGAAAATGCACTACATCATAATTCACAAGTGGTGAGGATAGCTGCTCAGACACTGAATCAGAATCATTGAGCAACAGTGATGACAAAAAAGGGGTAGAGATCTAACAAATTCAAAAACTCAGCACTACTGAAACTTCAAGTGATGATGGTGACACGATAACACACCGGACCAAACGAAAATTTCGCAAGTCCCAAAGAACCACTCCCTCAAAACAATCTCATCAAAGTGCTGACAAAAAAAGGACCAATGGAGGTAATACAAATATGATAGTAGTTCTGGGGAGTATTAGGCCTTCCGGAGTCGGTTTCAGCAAAAAGTACGCCGGACATCTATGCCCCCGTAGGTAAAACTGAACTACTTATTTGACCTTTGCGATACAAACTGTATGAGACTGCCGAAGAAGGAGGGCTTAAAGAAAAAATATAGAGATAAAAAGCTGTACATGAGTCGCATAGAAGTAGAGCTAACAAGTGGGCCACGGGTGAGGGAAGGTGACCATGAGGTCATCTCGGAGGTATGCCAAAATCTGACGTCCATATTCATTTTGCAAAGAGAATTGGGAAGCTGAGCTATATTGATAACTCACACGTGGTAAGAAGTCTGGTGGAGAGAATGGATGATTGACTCCAATCCAAGTGGTATGCCATTTGGATTGGCAAAAGGCAATCAAAGATTCCTCTTTAAAAAAAAGAAAAGAAAAAAAACGTAAAAGATGGACGCCGCATGTAGCGGGCGTTCTCAAAACCCTCTAGCGTTTTCCAAGGACCAGTTCAGTGATGTATGACTAGGCCAAGAAGTGAAGGGCGTGGATACTGTACCCAGACGAGCATTCATGTCTGCGCCAAAACAACAAACTAGAAAATGTAGTGACAGCACAGAAAAGATGCTTCATATGTCTTAGGGTGGCCACCTATATAAAGAATATGTGACATTATGGTTGTGAAAGAAGCATTCACAGTGGTTAGATAATACTCAACCTGGCACTTAAAATAATGGTGAGAATGAAAATTTGGACAAACTGTTGAGGCTATGGTCTCATAGCAGCAATGACAAAGTGAACATTTACAGATGACATCGACAGCATGGGTGGAAGCTGTAAGGAGCAAGGTGGCCCTCCCCATTGTTCAACTGATATTGACAGATGCTGAGGACAATAATGGACGAACCCTGATGACATGTGCCTTGCTGGACTCCGGTAGACAACGGTGTTACTACACTGATGCAGAAAACTTACCATGACACGAAACAGGTTGATCTCTGGTTAAGGGACTGTGCACAGGGAAAAATACCAGTATGCGACTCCTCAGGTGATCGTCCTCGACTTTCCCTGAAAGTTCTATCAAAGCTATAGCGAGCCTATTGAACACTGCGAGACCTTGCTCCTACTCAGGCACACACACCACCACACTGGAGTGTTGAGTTACTCATCGGGCAGGACACCACTCAGCACTATACCCCTCGAAGTCAGAAAGAGAAGAGGAGAAACCCTTTGCTGTTAGGACAAAATTAGGATGGGCAGTTAAAGTCCTGTGAACAGGTCACTGGGAGCAACAGAATTTGGGACCTACATAAGTGAAGTGCCCTGTACTGCAGCACAATTACCATGTTTGGGTGATCAGCTGAAACAGTTTTGGGACCTCAGATCAGTGGAGGACTATCACGTCCAAAATTTGTGGAACAAAGAGGGACACATGGTTGATGGACATCATGAATTCCCAATCCCCTTTAAGGAAATTGAGCCCCAGCTGCCAGACAATTGGATAATGGTGAGAAGACTCGCTGGCCTGAAAACACTTCTTCAAAGGGGTGAAATTCTGAAGGCTATATATATATAGCAAAAACGGAGAAGTTACTCCCAGATGGACACACTGAGCAGGTAAATGGGAGTAGGACCGCCAGGGAAGACATGGTATCTCTCATACCAGCCGGTATTCAATCCTAACAAACCTGACAAAATACGCATAGTGTTCGACTGTACTGCTTGCTTTGAAGGCACCGTCCTAGATAAACAGATCATGCAAGGCCTGGACTTGATGACCCGCTGGGCATACTGCTCCAGCTTAGAGAAGAAGAATTGCAGTAACTGTTGATATCAGGGCTATGTTTCACGGTAAAAGTCACCCCAAGGGATCGCGATGTTCTAAGATGGCTAAAAGGGATTTCTCTGTGAGGTAAAAAGTGTATATCACATGACTGTGCACTTGCATGGAGGTGTTTGGAACCCCATCATATGCATTATTCGCTCTCCTGAGGACACTATCTAAATCCAAACTAGCAGATGTAAAAAGGCACTTTTATGTAGATGACCTCTTGATGTCTGTCGATAATGAGGCAATTGCCATTCACCAGGCAAAGCAGTTGAAGGACCACCTAAAACTTAGTGGCTTTCACTTTCACAAATTACTACTGCGATCCCACAGGAAGACAGGAGTCCTCTTGTTAAGGATATTCATCTGATGAAACAGGACCTCCCAAATCAACAGAGCCCGGGGGGTTCGTGGAGCTAGGAGTGAATGCTTCAAATCAGAGTGACGTACTAATCTAAAAAAAGGGGGATGCTAAGCATTATGGGTCAGTATAACCCCTTTCACGATGAGAGCAAAGATGATTTACCAAGAGGAAGTAAGGGACATCAACGAGGAGGGGTTTGAAGATCTTGGCTCCTTCAGATGTGTAATGGCACCACGGAATCATGTCTTATGGCTGAAGTCCTGACACATGGTGATCCTACTTGGCATTAATGCCAGTACTGGAAGGGCAATCGGGCCCTTTTATGGAAGGGGTGCAGAGGATGTGCAGAGACTTCTTGTGCGAGGACCTTCCCCATGGCGTTTCTGAAACACCATATTGTGCCCATTTTATAGTGCAGTTGAGACGATTACCAAGTTGGGACATAGGGGTTTTGGGGGCATCTTCACCTGATGATTTTCTGGCTACTGATCCCAACTGATAATAGTGTCCAGATACCCTTAAAGTGCAGGTTGTCTGCTGAGCACTGGAGAAGTTTTTCAGTCGGGGGCCCAATGTCCTGGGAGGAGTCCAAGTTCTGTGGATACATAGGGTTGTATTCTCCTTGTGATTGGGGATGCAGAGTTTTTTCCCCTTTTCCGGCAGCAATACAGTTAAAAATACAGTACAAATACAGGTGGTATCCAGATGCAGACAGAAGTCAATATATCACTTTAAAAAACATATATCATCAAGCCTGGATACATTGCACAAGTCCCAGCAGATAGGTTTTGGGGAAAGGATGCAAAAACTGAGTACCTGAAAAACATTTAGGATGAGGCAGAGGGCAGTTGAAGCCATCTCAAATTCTTCAGGAAGGAGACCTGTCCTCATTCACTTAGGAAGGGTATAGAGGCTATGGCGGTGAAGATAGTCTTGTGAGAAAGCCAATGTTCAGACTAGTTCTGGAGGACTCCTCGTCAGACCAATCGTGAAGTTGTGCCCCTTGGAAGCATTATCTAAAACAGCAATATGTTTGGGTTTCTCCACTGTGGAGCAAAAGGGGGGAGTGTAGCCCCTGTATATCACAAAATACAATAGCAGCTGGTATATCACATAATTTGTATATCACTTATCCCCGGGAACACTGCGATCGGAGAGGCTGTATGGTTTAAATTCATCTTCGTGTTACAACCGCGAGAATGCCTCGGTGAGTACACGGGTCGACACATGGTCTGTAACAGCCATAAGAGCTGACCTGTAAAGAAATGTTTGTGTGAGGGGTTGTACCATAGGAAGGGATGGCGGCTCTTCATATGATCGATGTTGGGAGATAATAAGGTTGCGACCAAAACTAATGTATAACATATAAAGTAGAAGTGTACTGACGTGTAGCCTGTGTATTTTTAAAAGTGTGAGGGCAGTCGAGGAGAACCTCCGTGCCGTCAAGACGCCCATAACATTTTGGAATCAGAATGTTAAGCTGATATTCTGACTTCCTGCAATGTGTATGTATCTAGTATTTGTAGGTTCTTTATCATATAGTCTAATATACATTGTTATTTAGTGGCTTTGTATATTGTGTGCATTTTAAAATCGATGTATCAATTAACAAGTTTGACCGCCATTGAATAAACCTTAAATGAGTGCTACGTAGTGGTATCAATCACCCAACACCCAATGGCAATCATAGGCGTTCTCTGGGGGCCACATCATGACACACAATCTAAGTATACTACAGTGGAACATCTGTGGCTTCAATACAAAGAATGTCATCCTCTACGCAATGGTATGATCAAGGAACATTGACATTGAACATTGTCATGCTCCAGGAGACATTAATAGAGGGGACTGTTCGCTCTCAGGCTATCAGTCTTCATGCTGCCAAACACAGCTGGGAAAAGAGGCTTGATCGCCCTGGTCACAGCAACAATCCCTTGCTCCGTAAAAAGCGATGCACTGCCTGTGGAGAGGAAGTTGAATCTCTTGCCCTTTAGATTTTACCTGGGTGGGGGGCCCCCTCAAGCTGTACAATGTGAACAGCAAGCCAGGCTGTAGAAGCTTAGACACCAACCAGGTCTGTGCTACTGCAGCACAAGACCAAGTGATCATAGTGGGAGACTTCAATGCACACCACCCCATCCTGGCTCTCTGCAGGTCAATGGATGCAACAGGCCATCACATGACCAATGTGCTTGAGACTTTCCCCGAGATCGCTCTTCTCACTAGCCAAGAGCCAACGCATGTCAAAGGAGGTTTCCTAGACCTAACTTTGGCCACTGTGGCTCTGGTGGAGAGAATTAGATGGTGTGTCAATGAGTCTGTCACAAGTGACCATTATGGCACTGTTACTACCCTCATGGATGCTGGCACAGCCCAAATGCCAAAAGCAAATCCAAGAGGGAAAAAAGGGAAAAGGGCCCAATGGCAACCCTCTTAAAATCCCTGTTCACTGTTAGAAGCAATAATACCCACAGAGTGAAAACGTGGAAGCACTAAACCCCGTTTTATCAGTGCCATAAAAAAGCAACCCAAGATTCTAAAAATTCCCCAGGCCAGGATTTATAAACACGCTGGACGTAGAAAAAAACCAAAAACAGGAACCCTTTCAACCTAGCCCTTAAGGGGAAACAGCAGGGGGAAGGAAAAGCCAAAGAGTCGGGAGGACAATGGCGAATGGATGAGTTTTGACCCTCGAACACCTTTTCAGAACGTGGCAATGGGTCAGGCGAGCACTAGCGAGGGGCACACACCCGGACCCGAGCAAACCTGGTGAGGAATTTTCGTGAGAACAAAAAGCAAGGCCCGCCCGTTGGATGAGGGGAAAAAACCAATGCCATAAACCCCGGCAGACTTGCTCATACAGAGAAAGGGGAGCCAAACCCCTAACTCAGAGTTACTCTCTTAGGGAACTAAGGGGCAAAACCACAAAAAAAAGTTTTGCACGCCCCGGGTCGGGGGTCTCGACCCCCTCATTTCCCACCTAGGACGACAGGGGGGCTTTCATCTGCAATCATCAAAAAATCCGGGGAAACTTCACTTCCCCCAGAGTGGAAGAGGGTATCATAGTTCCCATCCCAAAAACAAAAGGAGCCAGGAAAGGGGACCCAATAAAAAAATGGGACCCCCACAAAAACCCCTCCAGGGTTTAAGGGGGCGGAGCACAGTACACAGCATAGGAGTCTTAAAACAATCACACTGTCACTTCGTGGTGTTTTCCTAGACCTGGAGAAGGTTTTGAATAAGCAAGTCCTCTTATATTGGGAGACCCGATTCAGAAAGGAATCAGGGGAAAAACCCTGCTGGAAGGTGATATTCAAGATTGAGTTTGATTTTTTAAAATTACTGCGCATCAACAGCAAAGACATAAGCAGCGAATACCTTTTAAAATAAAAAATTAAAAGTTAAAAATTAAAAAAAAATTATCAATAAAATCTTACAAAAAACAAAAAGGGATTAGAAATCAAACAAAAAATTTTCTCTGGTATAAAATTATTGATAAACATTACGCATAATTAATTTTTTTAAAAGGAGATAAAAAGACCTCTATGTCACAATCCCCCCCAATAATTTTTTAAAGGATTGAGGGAAACAATAATAGTTTGGTTGAGAAGTTGACATCTTAAATAAGTGCGACGTTAAGGTTTTTGGCTCCCTAAAAAAGTGCTTGACTTTTACCATCACGCCCATAAGTCAGTCTGTGTGCCCGTTTTTAGTTTGTTAATCCCAATTTCATTTTTGGGTTTGGGATGGAGTAGCCCAATGCCAAGGTATTCAATCTCTGATTTTGTTTCGGAGGTAGCCTCCATTTTTCCTTTCCTTTTACGAAGAAAAAATTTCCGATTTTGGGGTTTCGGGTCAGTGTGGGGGAGGGGAAAACGAGCACCAAGGGCGAGCGGCAGCTCCGGGGCCTTTTTGATCAGTTTCTTTCCCACTGATACCAACATGCGTAAACCCCCAACACAGAAATCTTTTACGGTTGACACAGTACGCCAATTTTGAGCCCCCTCACTACGGTGTGATGATTTTAAGCACTTGATTGCTTGCAAGGCACTACGAGAGCAAAAAACACAATAAAAGGGGTTGAAAGATTTTAGTCATTTTAACTGGCAAGGATGCAAGCGTAAAAAATTCGGGCAGTAGAGAAGACTGCCAGAGCAGTTTTCCTTCTGCTCACTGGCAAAGCCCACACCTTTTTCAGTTTCAAAACCACCCTTTGGTACAGCCAGAACCTTTAGCCCAAGTTTCCTCTTTTTTCCTCCCCTGGGATCGGCTATTCAAGGGGGTTTTGAAAACAATTTGGGGATGTAGGAGACCCCAGAACCTTTGTGTAGTAAATCGGGTTATGTAGTCCGGGGTGTAAGAAAGAGGGGTTCTCCACCCGAACGGGGGCCCCACAGGTAAAAGCCCTGAAAGCCCAGTACAGATTTGAGAGTTCATTTGAACCGAGTCAAAACCCGGAGAACGGGGATTTGCAGAGAATAAGCTTCACATCCAAAATCAAAAACTAAAATAAGGCCGGTATAGCCGCAGAAGCTTGGTGGTCGCCCCCCAAGATAGATGTGAAAAACCCGCAAAATATAAGCATTTGTAGTTTCATTTTAACTTTTTGAGTGGGGCCCCAGTAAGCCTTTTGCGTCAAAAAATTAGACCCAAGTACTTCCCCTTTTGGAAAAATTTGCAGGGGTTTTGCTTCAAATAGGGGGAAAACCCATGATAGTTCCCCATGAAAAACCGATTTAGCAGCCGCATGTGCTTGCACCCCTGAATTTTCCCCCCGAGCAGCACAGTGAAAAGTCACCCACATACAGTTTAATGAGCAGAATTTGGAAAAACCTTTTATATGTTATTTATAGCAAGGGCCCCAAACGGGCCCATAAGACCTCCTTTGGGCCCCTTCCGCTGATTTTCCAGGTTAGGAACTTTTTTCCCCCCAAAAATTTAAAAATTCCGTTAGAAAGGGAAGTTTTGTATGAAGGTAGGTAATGCCCTCTAAACCCAAGGTCATAAGTTAGAGTAGCATTGTTTCAATAGACGTAACCTTTTCAAGGTCAAAAAGAGTAACAGTGACCCCGCGGCGAGGGAATTCGATAGCATTTTCCCCTCCTTACAATCCTCTGGGTTGATCTCAATTTTAAAAACCCATATTATATGGGGTCAGCACTTTTTCCTTTTTAGCACCCAGTCAACTGAAGTTTACCATTTTCTCATCAGTTGCAGGCAGTGGTGAGAGAAATTGGTCTGTAATTTTCCGGTAGGAAGCACCTTTGCCGGGTTTAGGAACGGGGAATGATATAGCCTTTTTCCATGGGGGATGGCATTTCCCCTCCCATAGACCCTAGAATGGGTCCAAACAGGAACTTCGGAAAAGCCCCTTTGGTAAGTGAGTATCATTCATATAAAATTGAAATTCTGGGGAGTTTTAGGGCGAGCTGAAAGCAGAGTCCATCCCTGCAAAAAAAAAGGGAAATTTGTAGGGAATTTCCACAGACGAAAAATGACACAGTGTCTTCTTTTCAGCCAAAGAGTGGGAAAATTTGGGGGGCAGGTAAAAAGCTCCAGAGGAGATCTCCCCATGGTTTTAAGCTATTAGAACATCTTTTTTTCGGATGATTAGCCATATTTTTCAGAGCAGGGGTGACAGTGATGGCTCTTTTAGGATCTACGCATCTTGTCCATACCCATGCTAAGGGGCCCCAGAGTAATCGAGGGAAACGTCTCCATGATGTCCTTTGGGCCTCTTTAGAAATTGCCGGTTTTGGTCGGGTTTTTTGTAAGGATAAAGGTTTTACACCCCTGGGCGTCTTTCAACTCCCTTTAATGTGGCTTTTTGACAGTTTGTTGGCATTCAAGACCCCCATGGTACAGAGGCGACGAAATGCCGCTTTTTTGGGAAATTGCTTTGCTGAAAAGGTAAATTTTGATGATGTGAAGGATTAACAGCATCTTAAACACGGGAAAAATCTCCCATATCCTTGAAAATACGCATTTGATCTAAAAAAATTCCAGCCGCATTTCAAGTTGCCTCTCTGCAGGGGTGGAATACCTTTACCTCCTGCAAAATTAGGAAAAGTGGTCTTTTCCATGTAAGTTTCGTGACCAGGAAAAGGAAATTACGGGAATCAGGGACCCAAATTTGACGGTCATTGGAGAAGTCCCAAGGAGGAAGGTAGATAGATAACAGTGTAAAGACTTTTCTAAGCCTTTACCTGCAGTTTTGCTGCAGGTGGAGGGGCCGGGAAGGGAATATCCGAGTACCTTACGCTACCCCCCGGGGGTCCTTTATCAAAGGTCCAAATGGGTTTGAATTTGGAACTTTTGGAAACGGACTATTTTCCCTGGATAATCTTGAGGATACACAAACGGGGTTTAATGAAGCATGAGTTGCATTTTCTCCTTTTTGCTTTTCCCCAGTTTTTTAAATACTCCACGAGGTTTTTGGGCAGCACCCTGGGTTTGCCCCACCTTTGGGTGTCCTTTCCAGAATTTTGAGGAATTTTTTGGTTGGGACCCCGGGAAACCCCATTACATTTCCCCATTTGGCCTTGGAAAAGGGGAAAAGGGTGATTTTCCCAGGGGGAATGGGGGGGATTGTGTGGTCATCGGGGAGAGAGCTAGATCTTTGTAAATTTGTATCATAAAAAATTAGAATTTTTCTTTTCTCAGCCCCCCCCCCCCCATGGAGTCCAAGAGGGGAAGCTAATTTGGGGCTCAAAATCCCCCAGCAGCCCAAGGATAAAGGAAAATACCACCCAAATTTCATTTGAGGCGTCACGGGCCCTAGCGCTCCCGATGACGTGCCGCTTGTCCCTAGCCATTTTTGACCAGCCGTTTGATTTGCCCGGGCCCTTTGAAAAAACCCCCCTTTAAACCAAAAATAAAGCCCAAAGAGGTAGTCGCTAGTTTCGGGGCCAGGGGCAGCATGAACCCCCCCCCCTAAGGAAGCCCCTCTGCGGTGGGGGGGCTTGAGGCCCAAAATGTTTGGTGAGCCGGGAAAAAGAGGGACCCACACGGGAGGGGCACGTGAGGGAGAAAAAATGGTTTCCCTGGTGCACTAAGGCCTAGAGAGGAGATTGACCCACCCGGTTCATTCCATCTTGGCCCAGGGAGAACCCCCAGGGGTTTGGGCATCCGTATTACCGGATCCCAAACCCCCGGAGAATGGAGGTGAGCGAGGTACGCTGCGCCCGCAGTAGCAAAACACCTCTTCATTTCGGTAGGCATAGGTCCCCGCGACTGCCACATACTGTAATGGGCGCGTATTTTTCCTCATACCCCTGGGCTTTTGGAGTTTTTGGCCCCCAACATAGCCCCCCTCTTGGACCCCTTTGTGGGTGGGGGGAGGAAATGAAGAATTCGAATTTTTGATGAGTATCAATTTACAAAGATCTGCTCTCTCCTGCACCTACGCAACCCCTCGACCTTTCCCTCGGGAAACACACACGTTGTCACTCTGGAACTTTCAGCTCCAAAGGGAAGAAGGAAGTAAGGTTCCCGGGCCCCCAAACCAGGCAAGAAGGGGAAAAGCCCCTCCTCAGTCCCTAAGGAAATTTTCCCTGGAAATATAAAAGCTTTTTCATATAGTAAGTACTAGTATGAAGCCCTTTGAGGTGTACTTTCATGGATCTTGACTTTTTCGAAAAATCGGAAAATGTTAAAGTATGTCAACGGATCCTGATACCCCACGGGGGGAGGGTCCCGATAGTGAGGTTTCGTCACCAGACAAGAGTGACCACTCATGCAATTGTAAATTTCCGGGCCTCAATTTTCATGTTCTCCTCAAAAAACCCCCAAATAGGAAAAGGGAATTGTTTTTCCCCGAGATTTGATGAGGTTTTTGGGGAAAAAACTGTTAGAGGAATAAAGGGTTTAATGTAGTGGCAGTTTAAAAAGTTTAAGAAGAAAGTTGATGGTTGGAACAGCGAACCCGCACTCTTCTAACTTTTAAACATTACTCCTTCCAGAAACGGGTTTAAATTTGCATGGGACCCCCTCAAGGTAAAACCAATGGCCCCCCCCTATGCGGGGCTTCCCCTGCCGGTTTGGGGATGGAGCCAAAATCTTGGCTTTAAAGAAAAGGAAAACAGGGGTATGTGTAAAGGTGGGACAAAGGTCATCAAGGAGAGACAACGTCAGGTCAAAAATGCTGTTACCACTGCAAAGAAGCCATGAAGCTTCTCAAAGAATGTAAAAGGGGCAGATTTTTAAAAAGAAAATATTGGTAATAAGGAGCAAGGGGAAAAAAAGTTAGTTTTCCAGAGGGAAAGCGATGTGCCCCTGTGCTTGCACAGCCAGGGGGGTCCTTGCTTGGTTTTAGACTCCTCTTCCCAAAAAGCCCTGCCCTCCAAAGCTTCTTAAAACACACCGCCATTCCCTTTTTCCCTCAGTCCAAAAATTTTGACCCTTGGTGAGTTTTCTCCACAGAACGGAGTGGAGTGAGGGGGCTATTGAGGGACTCCTCTCCAAGTAAGGGCTTGGAGCCATCATTAAGGCCCCAAAGCCCAAAAAGGGGACGTTCAGCTGCCCCCAATCCACAGGGGCCCCTGTGTAGGCAGAATGCCCCGAAGTAAAGACTCATGCACGCGTTTGCCCCCAAAGGAATCCTGAACGTCCAAAAGACTCCCCCCTGCCCAACATCCCCAAAGGGTCCCCTGCTGCAGAAGAAGCCCTTGAAGCAAAGGCTCAGGTCTTCTTTCCCCGGGAAAGAAATCCGAACCGTCAAAGGGGAAACCGTGGAAACTAGTTCCCAGGGAAAAAAAACCTAAAAAAATTCCAGGTCCGGAAAACAGCCTAAAGGTTGGGGCAAACCGTCTGCCAAAAAACCCTTTTGAAGAAATAAATAAAGAAGAAATACGCTAATTTAATGGAATGTTTGGGGAATTTACGCAAAATGGGAAGAATCAAAAACTGATAGTTCAGTACCGTTTTTTTATGCCTACAAGAGATTTGACCAAGGAAAATGTCCTTTTCCTGAGAGGATTTTAAGTTCAGGCCCCCTTTTGGGACCTTGATAATGGACCTCATGGAGGAGTCAGTAATGGGAGTATGAATTCCCTCCAGGCCATCCCCCTGCAGACAACATCAGGTAAGGGTTAGAATAAGTTGACACGACCTTACATGTTGCTCCACTACTCCCCAAGCCAATCCATTTTCTACTCTTGGGGGATTTTAATGGTCGGATCACCCTGGGGGAGGACACTTTTTGCAAAACCCCCGAGGAAAGGGGTTTGGGGTCCCTTTTTTTAAAAGTAGATGCAGTTTTACTGAACATGACACTCCAACATTTTCCAAAATTTAAATGGGACATTTCCAAAAGACCTATCAAAAGGCTCACCCGATTCACAGTTGAACTTTATTGGAGGTCATGGAAGTGACCATTTCCCAAATTTTTTGGGGGAGGTGAAGGTATTCCCAGCCAATGGAGGCAGAGATGGCGACTTTAACATGCGACTGGAATTTTTTTAGATCAACTGTAATATTTCAAGGGTCTGTGAAGATTTCCAGTGTTCAAAAGCTGTTTAACACTTTCCCTCACGAATTTACCTTGCAGCAGAAAGAAACCTTCCCAAAGTAGGGACAGTACCGCGACCTCCAGTCCATGGTGGTTGATGAATGCCCAAAACTGTAGAGCAAGGAAAGCTGCCCCTTAAGGGAGTTGAAAAGAGCCCCCGCATTAACCGATCAGTTACAAAAATCTGGGCCCAAGGCCAAAGGGGGTGAAAGGAGGCGACGGAGTCGTGGAGACAGTTGTCCCCGAAAAAACTGGGACCCCCTTTGCAAGGGTGTGGGACAAGGTGCGTAAGATTTTGGAAAAAGCACATCCCTATCCCAAACTGCTCTGAAAATAGGGCATAATATCACAGACAAAAAAAGTTCTAATGAGCTAGCTAAATCCATGGAGAGACCCTCTGGAGCATCTTTCACCCAAAACTCCCCTCTCGTGCGAACAGGAACAACCACCCGGCGTTTTTCAGTAGGGGCGCAGAACTTTCCCTAAACTGCCCTTTTTGCGCAAGGAGATGGAGCTGCTTGCAGCTCTGCCATAAAACCCCAGGAAGTGACGATATTCCATATGAAATGATATTCAATTACCGGAGAGCTCCCCCGAAGTTCCCGTTTGGGCATTCAATAGGATCTATAGGGGGGGTACAGTGCCATCCATATGGGAAAAAGGCTTAACATTTCCGTTCCCAACCCCCGGCAAAGAGTCCCACAAAGGGGAAATTTAGACCCAATTCTCTCACCCGCTGCACGCAAGTGGGAGAAAAAGGGAAACTTTAGGTTAAAAGGCTGTAGAAAAAAAAAAGGTTTACCCATATCAATATGGGTTTAGAAAAGAGACGACCACAGAGCACTTTGAGGATGGAAATGCTATACAGAAAACCTTCGCAAGCGACGTCACAGATAGCAGTTTCTTTTTACTGAAAAGGCCGAAGATTGGGAAACAGGGGTACCCTGAAACGTAGACATTTGGTTTAAAAGGGACCTTACCATAACAAAGCTTCTTTTAACAGGAAAATTTTGAGTTCGGGTGGGGGAAAAAGTTTCTCTAACCGGAAAATCAGGGAAGGGGTCCACAAAGGGGGTGTTTAAGTGTGACCCCCGTTTGCCATTTATAAATGACATTGTAAAAGTTGTTTCCCGTTTGTTCCTTTAAACTGTATGGGAACTTTTCACGTACGTCAGGAGGAAACTTACAGGATGTACAAGGGGAACATAGGCGCTATAAATCGGGTTTTTCAGTGGGCAAAATATCATGGCTCAAATTTTTTCCAAACAAAACCATGGATACTTTTCCCCAAAAGAGGAAAATTCCACCTTCCCTCTATTTAGGGGCAAACCCACTGCAATTGTCCAAAAGGTGAAGTACTTTGGGGGCTAATTTTGACCAAGATTATTTGGGGCTTAATCAAAACAGAAAAAGTGAAGGCACAAAAAACGCTTAGTATTTTTCGGGGTTTTTTACATCTATCTTGGGTGAATACTGCACAACGCTTTTGCGGCTTTTCCCAAGCCTATTCGTAGAAGCTGATTGGTGTGAGGGTATCTCGAAAATCCCACGTTCCCGTAGTTGGACTCGGTCAAATAAGCTCTCAGAATCTGTTTCTGGGGCTTTCAGGCTTCCTGGGAAAACCCCGTATGCGAGAGTGGAGAACCACCTCTTTTATTAATCGAGAAACATAACTATTACTACAAGACTACAAAAGGGTTCTGGGATTCCCACCAGACTGGTTTTTAACCCCCTGAGGAAGCCACCTAGAGGGAGAAGAGGAAACTGGGAAGATCTTAATTTTAAAATTCTCTAAAATTTGGCGTTTGGGAAACCCCCAATTCCCCCGGACAAACAAGTCGGCTTTTGGTCGGAAGGGGAAAAGGGGGAGATCCCAAGCAGAAGTCAGAGAGAAATTTTTTCAGCAATTTTTAAGTACCAAATCAGACAATAAACAATGGTTCAATTGAAAAGGTGTGGGGCTTTTCGCAGGAGCAGAAGGGAAAAAGCATTTGGCAGTCTTCTCTAGCACCTCAATCTTTTAGCAGAGTTTCATGCATCCTTTCGCATTAAGGATAGAGATCCCCCAACCATTTATTGTGATATATTGTGACTCCATAGGCCTTGAAGAATCAAGAGCAAAATCTCAACCAAAAAGGAGGTTCAGAGGTTTGCACTGATGTCAACAGTAAAAAGATAACTCTGATTGGGTGCAAACCCAAAATTGGGATCAGTGGGAATGAGCGAGCTGATCAGAAGGCCCAAGCAGCTGCGCTCAGTTTTGATGCTCGTTTTCCCCCTCCCACATGCCTGAAACCAGCATAAGGAGATGTTTCGTAAAATGGGAAGGAACAGTGGGGGGATACCTCAGAAACAAACTGTGAGTGTTTGTGGAATTGATTTAAAAAGATAAAAATCAGGCACACAAAACTGACCATGGGCCCCATGTGAAAAGTAAGACTTTTTAAGGAGTCAAGAGCCCTTAACCCATCGCACAGTATTGGAAAGATGTGCAACATTCCAAACAAAGACGATGTACTTTTCTCCCCCATAACACTGAAAAAGTATTGGGGGGGGGATTTTGACAAGAGGGTCTTAAGTTTTTTAGGGGACTAATATTTCAAAAATTTTAAATGATAATGTTTTGCAATATTTTAATTTCTTTGAGAAAATTTTTTTTCTTTTATTTTAATTTTTATTTTATTGTAAATATTATTGATAGATTTTTTAAAATTTTTAAAACCTTTTAAAATTTTAAACAAGCATTCGCCCCTAAAGACCTTTGTGTTGACGCGGCAGAAAAAATAATAACAACACTCAACCCCGGGCTCTGTCTCGGTAAACGGGGGCCCTGCACAGCAAAAAAACAGGGAGAGTTCTCCCGGTCCAAGATGGAATGAACCCGGGGTGGGGGCCCCATCCCCTTCATAGGCCTTTTTGAAAGGAAGCTATTTTTTCATTCCCAGGGACCCCCTTCAGTATGGGAACCCCCCCGCCCGGGTAACAGGGGTCAAGGACCTCAAGCCCCCACGAGCAAGGCGGTTTTTTAGGGGGGACTATTTCAAGAAAAGAACAGCCCCAAATCAATTCCAGGGAACCTATCACAGTCAGCCGCAGAAAATGGGAAACCTCAGGGGTTTTAAACATGCAAGTCCTGCTCCAAACATACAGTCCAGGGGGTGCAAAAATCCCTATGCAGACCTTGAAAATATACGGAGAAAAGCCAAGTAAAAATCAGCACGTCTGGGCCTTTTATTGAGGAGGGTGGGCAGGACGAAGATTTGCGACAAAACCCAAAGGCTGAGAAAAGTCAAGGGACAAGTGGGAATCCAGTGATGGGTTGGAATAGGTACAGGGCTTCCAATACCTTGGGGTAATGATTGACCGGACTTTTTCCTTAAAAAGGAAACGATTTTTGACCAACCCAAAGCAAGACTGTCTGAAAGAGCAAAAATTTGGAGACATGGGGTGACTAAAGTATAGATCTTCTTTTACGCCAAATTCCCCTTTTGGGCAGCTTTTTCCACTGTTGCCCAAAGCCTTTTCCCCTGGAACACGGTTGTTAAGGCAGGTTAGTTTCCTTTTAAAGGTCTCCAAAATAGGAACCAAACAGAGGGCAAAAATATCAGAAAGACCACGAGTGATGCAAAAAAATCCTGGGGGTCTTACACAGCCGGGGTTTATAGCTATAGAAAAAACCCCCTTAAAAGGGGGATGGACTCCCCCCCCCCAACTTTTATTGAAGCCTGCCATGGGGACAAAATGATCGAGTTTTCGTTTTGAGTTTTCAAGAAGGGGCAGAATCAGTACACCCGCCCAATTAAAGGAAAGCTGAAGGGTCATTTCAGCCATCACCCTCCCGGGGAGTAGAATACACATGGAGGGTCAGTCTCCCTTTAAAACACATGCAGGCGCCCGGGTTGCAGCAAGGGAGCCACACAACCCCTGGGGCCCTAGCCCCTGCGTCCCTGACGGAAGGAAAAGTGGTCAACATACAAAAATCCGGGTACCCAAAAAAAATTACCCCTGACCATTTCCTCACCATAGCACAGAAAATTTTTGCTCAGGGGGAAAAATAATCAAAACTGGGTCCCCAGGCCCATAGGCATCATAGGAAGGTTGCTGACAGACTAGCTGAATTGGGAGGGGGATGCCCCCAAATCCCCGATCATAAAACCGAGCCGAAAAATCTAAGTGCACAGCGGCCTTTTCCGTAGTTTACAGAGAGAAAACGAAATCCCCCCCCCGGCCGATAGTACTCAGAGCCCCAGGCAGAGCCATGGACACTTTGGAGAAATCAACAGGGGACGAAGCATTCTTACAGAATAGAAAAGGTTACCATTTGAATGGCATCACTGGGGCGAGCTGAACGCCACTATGTAATTACTTACAGAATATGGCACAATTTTTTTTGGACGGGGTTTCTTACAACAGCCCCCGGCTGAATGATTATGCCCCATGATTTCATTGGCGACAGGACGCCCCGGCAATTCCCCACCACGAAGCAAGAGTGCAGAGAATAAATGAGAAGCCAAAAAAAGTCAACATAGGGGGCCTATTGTGAAGGCTTGGGAAACCGAAAATTTTTTTTTTAAAATCAAATGCTTTTTTTTTTTTTTTTTTTTTTAAAAATTTTTTTTTTTTTTTTTCAAAAAATTTTAAAAAAGTCAAGGCTTTGCAAGGAAATTGGGCCCAATTAGGGCTCTGATTCAGCCCCATATTATTTGAAATTGAATGTAGAATAAAGTTGGCTTTTGTATCCCATAAAGATAATCCCCGAGATCCTGACGTAATTTTTTTAAAAACCCAGTGGAGTGAGAAAACCCTCCCAACCTTACTCATGAATCATGCAATCCCTCAAAAGGAAAAACGTTTTGAAAGGCAAAAAAGGCCCCTTGAAAGGTTGGTCAAGGTTTGAGTAGACCAGTTTTATTCACATCTGCCCATCAGAAATAAACTCAGGGTATTTAATTTAAGATGAAAAAAAAAGAGCAAATGCAACAAAAAAAAATTTGGCTTTTTACATTCCGGCTCACCCCCTAGAGTGAAAATGCACCAAAAAACCTTGGGCGGAAATGGGAATTAGAAAAAAAATAAAAAGAAAATAAAGGGTTTTTATGAAAAATAAGCAAGATCTTTAACGTTGTTTACAGCTATAAAAAATTGAATGATCAGAAGGGAAATAAGCCCCGAAATAGTTGGTTCAAAGTTTTTAAGGGCTTTTAATGAATAACTAAATGAAATATTTAAGAAAAGAAAAAAGCAAATATGCAAAGCTGAAACTCGCCGAGCTGTGCCAAGGTGACCGAACAACGTGGTCACCCGGTGCGGGTGTTTACCTACCCACCCGGTGTACAGCCAAAAAGAACCCCAGGGAACAGTTTCTCTTTCTCGCCCCGGGGGAACGCGAAACCTGACCCCCCGAAAGTGGCCGACACGTACCATTTTACAATCCGGAGGCAAAAAAAAATTTTAATTCCGGGGAAGTTTTTTCATTTTCAAATTGTGTAGAAAACAAAATAAAGGATATGACACCTGTATCTCCGCTCTGTTGATATCCAGTTTTTAAAACGGGGAAAACCATTGATCGGCGCCTTTCAAAAACCCACCCCAAAAAGTACCTTCGCACGGGGAATTGTTAAAATTTTTGGAAAAAAGCCTTTGGCAAAGCTTGGCAAAGGTAGGGTTGGGACCAAGGACTAAGGATTAGGCATAACCTGGGTGCGACGAGGCAAAAAAGGGGAAAAATGGATCAACAGCTAGCAGCCGTTGTTTAATACAAAAAAAATCAATCAAAAAGAAAGTTTGAAATTTTTCCCGAAAAAAATATGATGGTGCACAAAAAAAGAGTAATAAAAAATAACATTTAGCTCCCAATAAGCCAGAAAATTTCCCTTTGTAAATTGAGAAAAAAAATTGAATAAATGCAGATTCGGCTTTTCAGGATTGGGGGGGTTTTCTAGGGCTTCACTAAAAATAAAAGTATTGTTTTAAGGGCCCCGTTTTTAAAGGACCAGGGACAGAGCCGTGTTCACAAAAAGTGAACGGTTCTTTATATTAGCTGCACTTGCCACATCCATTTTTAATGCTAACATAAAAAACGCATCAGCGCGACAGACATGAAAAAAAATATGAAATAAAACATTACATAAATTCATTTTTATTTGATAAGAAATTGATATTTGATAAAATAAAGTGTAAATGTGTCGCCTCTATTTGTTGTCATTGTCCAAAACGTGAAACGCGCTTACCATACGATTTTTTCAAATAGATCACCCCTTAATAATGGGTCATTTAAAGTGAACAAAAAAATCAGAACGGACCTTTTTTTATACTTTATCCGCATTTTTTTTGGACTCTATGAAAATCTTTGCTGCTAAATTCAAAAAAGCAAGTCTTAGGTTATACACTGAAAAAATAAAACAATTTTTCCACATGAAGATAACTAAGTTAGGAAACATTCTGCTTTTTTCACAAAAAAATACAATTGGGCCCAATACTTCACAGCTAACACAAGACACACTTGCAAAAGGGGAAATTTTTGTGGCCACGGCAGCGGGCTTTTTTTTTGGCGTAACAAAAACGCAAAACACACAACCCCAAACCCCAACACAACACAAAACCACACACCACACACACACACACCAAAACTTAATATTTTTTAAATATACTATATTATAAAATAAATATATATATACAAAATATTAAAAAATATATTTATATAATATATAATATATATTTAATTAATACATAAAACTAAATATCATATTATTATTTTAAAAATTATAAAAAAATATAATATATATATATATTCCCATATATAATATAAAATTATTTATTTGGGTATAATATATATATATATATATATAATAATAAAAAATTATAAAATTTATAAAATATAAAATATTTTAATATATATAATATATTATAAATTATTTTTAAATTGTATGTATTATATTATGTGTGGGGGTAGTATATATATATATAATATATATATATATATAATATAAATAATAATCATATAATAATACACACACAATAATAGATAGATAGATGGATTAGATAACATTTAATATATTATATAAAAATTTATAATATATATTTTATATATTATAAAATATAAAATATAATATTTTTTATAAAATATATTTTATAATATTATAAAATATACTATGAGTGTTGTGGTGTGTGTTATGTTTTATAAATAAAAAGTAAATAAATAATATTAAATTATATATTTTAATATAAAATATTATTTATATTAAAAATTTAATCAATATAAAATTTTAAAAATATATAATATATAATATAATATATATATTTTATGTGTTGTGTGTGTGGTGTGTGTGTGTGTGGGGGTGTGTTGTGTTTACATAAATAGGGGTGGGGGGGCCCATGCTGGGTAATGAAAAGAAGGGGTGTAGGGGAGCCTAGTAGGTTAAGTGTTGCACCCTTTTCCATTGTAGTGCCACGTGCAACCCTAGGCGAAAAAAGGGAGCGCTCGCATAAGCCCCCCGGGCCAGTTTAAAAGCTCCCGCATCGAGACTTCTGCAGTGCCCCCTCGTGGCCCCCCATTTTGGGGTTTTGGGCCCCAGAAAAAAAAACTGGGGGGACCGAGCGCGGGGGCCCCCCAGAGGTAGGGAGCCCAAGCACCGGGGGTGATGAACGCACCTGCTCTGTACCAACTCCCCTTATCCCCCGGGGTTAATGGTGGGGGAGTGGGATTTGTCACCCTATCCCCCAAAATTAAAACTCACGGAACTTATAATAAAGGGAAAGGGGGGAGGGGGTATTGCCCTCCACCAGAAAGTAAGGAGGGCTGAGGGCGACGTGGTCCGCAGGAGGGAACAAAAGTTATGTCCCGCTCCCCTAAAAAGGGCCGGGAGAAAGAAAGGGAATCCAAAGGCAGACGTTGGGTAACCCCCTTTTGTATGGAGCAGCAGAGGTAACATACACCCCAGAGTGACCCGAGGCTTGCCCCGAGGGATCAGTTAGAGGTTAGAACACCCGTTTTTTGGGGTGGAGAGAAGGGTACACTTCAAAACCCCTCGTCTCTGCGGGGTACCCCGGGTGGTTCATTGG
>NW_023658730.1:0-23148 GCF_015228065.2 Penaeus monodon | reverse complement strand
ATCCCACTCGACACCATTTGGTACGCCGGCCGCCTTGTCTCTCTGCCACCAACACAAGGAGGCTAGGCAGAACGGAGTGGTATATACATGGGTCGTGAACACTGAAACAGCTCCAAGAGGCACCGAACACCACAGGTCCCAGAAACAACCAGGGAGAGGAAACTCAAGGTGAGGCGAGGCAGGGCACACAGTAAAACAAATGAAGTCTTTCCTTATTGAACAAGTTATTTGAACCTACCACTTTTTCTATAGCACAAATAGTGGGGGAAACCAGTATGTCACACAAGCACAAACAGCTATAACAGGGCAACCAAAAAAAACAGGTGTACTTCAGTGTCACAAGGCACACACAGGTCTTCACAGGAGCAGCACCAAACTGCGTCTCCCGGATTGTTCTCCGATCCTCGCCACAGCCAGCTGATCATGTTTTCCAGGTCCATTCATGTAAACACATGTTCGCACAGAGACAAAGGACCCACTGGCATAGCAATATATATATATATATATATGTTTAATATTGTATATATATATTTTTTATATATATATTTATATATATATATATATATATATCATATTATATATTATATATATATTATATATATATATCTATATAGATATAAAAATATATATAAATATATAAATATATATAATATATAAATATATATGAGAGCGAGAAGAGTAGATATAGTATATATATATATATATAAATAGATATATATATATGGATATAGTAGTATAGATATGATTAGATAGAATATATGATATATATATATAGTATAAACATATAGATATAGATAAATACTATCTATAGAGTCTTAGAGAGATAGACGACTAAGCATATATATATATATATAAATATATATATAGATATAAGATATTATACTAGTATCGTAGATTATAGATATATATAATATAATATATCGATATTATATATATATATATTAATGATAATATATATATATATATGTATATATAATATATATAAATATAGATATTAATATATAATTATATATATATATATAGTAGATATATGTAGACATACATATATACAATACATATATATACATGTATATGTATTATAGAATAGGATATATATATATATATATATCTATACTAGATATATTAATATATCTATATATACCCTAATATATATCAAATATGAATAAATATATTTATATATATATATAAATTATATTATATATATAATATATATAGATATAATATATATATAGATATAGAGTGATAGATAGATAGCTAGAATCTGTATGAACATATATATGTATAATATATATATATGATATATATATATATATATATATATATAGAGATAGTATATATATATGGTATGTATGTTATGTATGTATGTATATATATATGTATATAAGTTTGTGTGTGTGTCTGTATATATATGTGTGTGCATACATATACAATATATATACACACACACATTTGTAGGACACACAAAACCACACACACAAAAACACACACACACACACATACACATATATGTATATATAAGTGTATGTTTGTGTGTGTGTGTGTGTGTGTGTGTACGTTTATCCGAATGATGGTCGGTCGGAGTGAGCCAAATGCAGCGAAGCAATTACGTCTTGAAGATTTAAAATTGTTGGGTGATTTATGAGGCGCGGCCGACGGAGTTACGCCTGATATTGCGAAAAAAGAAGATGGATTCCACGGGCGGCGATGTCGCTTGGTTTGTATTACCAGTCCTTTTATCGCACAGAAACTCACACACACACACACATATATATAAGAGACTGATATATTAGATATATATATATAGAGAATAGAGAAAGAGGAGAATATACATATATTAGATAAATACATATATGAGTATGGACATACATATACATAGACATACATATATAGATATATTAGACATACAATATATATACATACATCTTATATATTATATACATACATATATAAAACATACAATATAAGTAGTGGAGAAATGACAGGAACGTCAGACACACATGTACGTACATGAGGGTGTAAACAGGAAATAGGGTAATGAGATCGGAAACCGCAACGATGAACATAACCAATGGACTGTAACGCAAGTGAGTTAACGTAAGCAATGACCATAACCGGAACATTAATCATAGTAATGATGTTTAGCATGCACACCAGATGACCTTACAGTCGTTCATGGCGCACCATAGAGAACGTAGGCATATTTAAAGTGATTCTCATATCAATGATCGGAACTGGGAAATCATTAACCGAATCTAATGATATCTAACAGGTGTCCCTCACCCTCCTCTCCAATTACAGGTGAATGGACAGAAACGCCTCACCTTATCATCACAACAGGTTAATGACTGCGGAAAGGGATTACGAATCAATTACCGTAACCAGAATTCATTAGTTAATGAAGTAATGGTCGAACACAACGAGTGATTCACCCATCCTAATGAATGGAGGCAATCATAATCCAAACCCAAAGCCAGGGCACAGTGACCCACCCCCCAACCCCGCACTATTCATCTGTTTAAACTTGTACATGGACGAGAATTGACCTGTTACAGACGAAGATCATCCCCCTAATTAATCATAATCCATAAATGTCCCTATAATGATGTCTTAATACACACACCTAAAGCGTTCCTCTCACCCTCCCATCTCCTTCTCCAAACCAACCCTCCTTCCCTTCCTGCCCACATTACCTCATACCCAAAGAAATAATAGTAAGAAAAAGAGGCAAACAAAGCAGCAAGTTCCTAATTCAAGGAGAGAATTCAGCCCTGGCACTGAAGTGCGAGTGATCACCCTCCTAATGAAGATGCAATCATAATCAACCAGATGCCAGTGTCACAGATGGACCCTCCCCCTCCCACCCTTCACTACCGCAATATCATCTGTTTAAACTTGGATCGATAATTAACCCCAGGTACACCACGCGTGATCACCCTCCTTATGAATAAGGCTATCATAATTAACCCGACGCCAGGTGTCACAGAGGACTCTTCTCCATCAATTCACCCTCCTCCCCCACCCACACCCCCTGCAATAATTCGCGTGTTTGAACTTGTACTTGGATCGAGAATTGACCAGTACACACACGAGTATCCCCCCTCCTAATGCAATGAGGCAATTCACATCCAACCCAAGCCAGTTGTCCACTGATGACCCACCTCCCTCATCCCCCCTCCTCCCTCAACACCCGCCCCCGCAAATTCATCGTGTTTGAACTTGTACCTGGGTCGAGAATTGACCCTGGTGACAGACGAGGACCACCCCTCCTAATGAATGAAACTTCATAATCAATAACCCTAACACCCCAAACACGACCCTCCCCCCTATCAGGTCGAGTCACACAAAAAGGTCTCTAATGACAATACTTGACCGTTTCCCTCGTCGTGACCGGGGATAAGAATACAATGAAATGAAAAGGATTATAAAGCGCCGTGTAAGATATAGACTTTTATTTTTTAATTTGCTGTATAAACCACTTCACTTCAATATGCCTTGATTAGGACCTCTCAAGGCTTCCAAACATAACGTTCTAAGAGGCGATAAAACAAGTAACAGGCTTAAATTTCTGTGTAATGTAAATGCGATAACAAATTTCTACCTTTGCACGTTGCATACTTATAAACTAAAAGGTTAATTAACCTAATAGATTTGAAAAGCACTGGTTTATCTTTTTATTCTTGTAGCGAGCATTAATAGGGTTTTCAAGTATCTACACCAGGTCAAGACGGGTTTCCCCCTCGTATTTACGCCTGAAACACCTAATTATAGAACCAAATAGCGGTCAGTACTGCCCATATTTATAAACTATTGTTTGAACTTGTAACTACTTGACAAATGCCGTGCTGCAGACGAATGATCACCCCTCAGAACAATAACATAACGGCGCAAAGGGAAGAACCCAACCGCAGGACGGAAGAAGTTCAGGCCAGGTAATGTGACCAAATTGCAAGGTATGTCACGAGAACAGGTGACCCTTCCTCCCTTCCTACCGCCTGTCCCACATTCCTCCATACCCCATTACAAAGCAATAATAGTAAGAAAACGAAGAAACAAACAAATCACAGTCATCCAAGTCCTGCTTAAGAGATAATGACAACCCTTGCAATGAAGTGTTACGGTGAGGATCACACCTGTAGCTAATGAGCATGACAAATCAAATGATAGAAAGATGTCAGGTGTTACTGACGACACCACCTCCATCATCAAGCCACCCTCCCCCATATGCCTTTAGCAACTCAATAGCCTTATTAGACTCTCAAGCTACACAAACACCACGCCCTCAGAGGCGATAACACAAAAAACAGGCTTAAAATTTTTTCGGTGTTAAAGGTAATGAGATAATCAAATTCATACATTTGCACTGTCTACTTAAAAATATAACAGGTTAATTAAACTAATAGGACTGAAAAGGACGCTGGCTTGAATCTATTTAGAGAACCTAATAGTGGTTTGCAAGTATCTACACCAGGTCAGAGACGGGTTTCCCCCTCATATTTATGCGGAAAACATAATTATCTACCAACTAGAATCTCACATGTCCCACGTGTTGACTCAGTTATGTAATAACTCAAGGGACAATGCGGTATATGTTCCTAAAAGTTCCGCCGCATTCTCGATGTTACAATCTACAATGCAACTAGGAAAATAGATTTAGTTTCCTTAAGAGGACCCATATGTATAACATTACAGACGAGCCGTATCTTCCATAAGAGGTGCAGAACAATACATCCTCCGTTTTATGATGATATCAGCACAGAAAAAGTGCAAAGTAGGGACGCCTCTTTTGCTTGTTACTTCCACCGCCTACGGCCACCAAGACCACCGACGCTGCTGCAAAACATCGCGGTCCGCCACCTCGCCGCCGTCGCAAAAACCGTCGCCGGCTCGTGCGCGTTACTGCCCGGGGTGCAGTAGCGTTGGCGAGGACGCTGCGGAGGTAGGTGGCTTACAATCTCCCCTGGTCTAACGGCAGTCAGTTTACAGTAATATAATCGTGCATGAATAGGTTAACCGACGGAGGGGTGGGCGATGACATAGGTAGTTTAGCGTTGAAAAGATTACAAGACAAGATTTAGTAAATATAATGTCTCAGGCAAAATAAGTGATACCTTAGGCATTTTATATATAAAGGGTTATATCGGTTTATTCAAAAACATGATGTTAGCGAATACCATGTCAAAATACCGCTTTAGATAATTTGTCGGTGGCTTGTCCAGTACACGAAACAATGATTAAAAACTTTATAACATGAGGAGCAATATAAGTTTTCGAAACGGAACCTAATATTTTAAACAAAATTATAGTTATACGTTTATTACTGTAAGCAAAATATTTATGTTTTGATTCATATAATATTTATTATCATTTATTATGTTTACATGTAAGCGGTTTTATTTCCTGCCCCGGATCTTTAGATATTCAGTAATTTTAACCTTTTAGCCCACATGGGCAATCGCCGATAATGGCCCTTGGGTAGGGCCGCGCAGATAATTTTAATCAATCAAGACATATTCTGAGAAAAGTATGTTAAAACGTCGTGGTGCAAACAACCTGAAGTCAATGATTGTTTGCATTCTACAGGTAGTATTAAACTAATTGTTACGCCGGTAGCCTCGTCTCTCTGCACCAACACAAGGCCGGCTAGGCAGACCGGCGTGTTAATAAGGTAGGGAAACACTGATACAGCTCCAAGAGGCACCGAACACCACAGCGTCCCAGAACACCAGGAGATGGAAACGCAAGTGGCGAGGCAGGGGCACGAAGTAAACACAAAATGACAGTCTTCCTTTTATTTACAAAAGTATTACAGTACACTTTTCTAATAGGCACAATAAAGGGGGAACCAGCAGTTCACACAGCACAATACAGCTTCATAAAAGGGCAACACCAGGTTATATCAGTCAAAAGGGCACAACGAGGTCTTCCACAGGAGCAGCACCCAACGCGTCTCTCTCTAGGCTTGTTCCTCCGCGCCCCCGCTCAACAGCCAGCTGCGTCATGTTTGCCCCAGGTCCCTCATGTTAACACATGACCAGGTAATGCTTTTCATGTAACACATGGTCGCACAAGAGACAAAGACCACTGCGTAGCGATATGTTTGACCCTAAGAAGTGTTCTTTTCTAATGTTAATTCGTCAAAACACTTTTTTGTTCTGGTTCACTTAGTGAATGGCTCGTCTGGGATTCGAACCGAGCCTTAGTTACGCCCTCTTGGCTATTTCGTTCAACTCGGGGACTGTGACGTGCACAGGAGTCAAACAAAACTCGCATTCATTCAGTGTACCTCAGTGTGTCATGGTTTTGCCAATTTTAAGACAATATCATTGGGTATTGTGCGGCAGCTGAATGCAAGAACGCAACAGGGTGTGGAAGAGCTTTTTCATATTTTACGGAAAGAGAAAACAAGGAGAAAAGAATGGGTTAGACGAGTTAACAGAGGCGGACCGAAACATGCCAGCTCTGGCAACCCCAAAATGGTATCGTCTGGTTCAGACCATTTTGAGAAAACTGTTTTGAGCACAGATTTGCAGATTCCATTCGGATTCAAAGAGGTACTTCGACCGAAGTTGAAGCAAGATGCAATCGGACTTATTTTCAAGCATCCCAATAAAATTTAAGAACGGAAACACACAGGAGGAGGCTTTCGATACACCCGAAGGTTGGAGGTGAGTTTGAAAAATGGGTCAGTAAACTGTGCTAATACTCACGGGGTACAAGGCACTGCAGCAGGCCACGGACGGCGCAGGGGACTGTCTGAGTTCTTCTTATTAGGTAGGCCTATATCGTGTCATATCATCATTTAGTTGAAAGCTTATACTAACCTTTCATAGATACGTTTGGTGCACACGCTGTCTGTGACACGATATGAAAATCTAAGCTTGTGGCTGAGTGTCCATCTTGAACCCTCATCACACAGTCCTCAGGGACTGTATCGAATTGCTGAAGCCTCGGTAGCACTGAAGAGAACGCCAGAAGTAGGAGGAGTGGAGTTGATGATGATATATTGCTGAACCTGAAGAAAGTGGTGCTCGTGCTGTTGGGGGGTTTGGCCCTGCCGCAATTATTGGTTCAAACTGGTCTGTCTGACAACGCCAACAGGAATAAGTGGCCAATTCATGTTCTTCCGCGGCCTCGAACTCCAATAATTTAACGAATATCGACAGCCAACCTCCGCCGCAAACAGACAAAAAAATCACACAATGGAATCGCTATGGTGCACGTCCAGTGCAGTTGAGTATGTGGAATGGATGTGGGACGCTGTCTCTATATTGACTCCTGTGAGTAACTACATGCCACATGGTGGCGTTTGTCAGGAAAACGATTGGTCTTGCTGGTAGTTTCGCAGTCTTCGGGAGAATGAACTTTTTCGTGACTAAAAGTGCACTTTTCTCCATTGAAAAAAAAGAACTTTAGATCGCATTAAAAAATATTTATTTATTGATATGTTTTAAATTACATCAAGGGATGGTGTTTAAATCTATTTAAATATTTTGCCCTCGACCTTTAACAGTTTTAGGTATTTTATTATTTCCACCTTGTAGTAGAAAGGTAATATGGTTAATTTTATGACAAAAATAGTATTTAAAATCATAATGATACATACGGTAAATGCAGTATTTGTCATTAGAGAATAAATTTGATAAAATATAAGCAGAATGACTCAGATGGGTCGTAGTATTTATAAGCTTCTAACAGAATCTGAAGCTCCTTCCGAAAGAGGATATTGCCGTAACCGAGGAAGATGACGCTTCCGAAGACAGCCAAGTTGTCTCTGCTATCACGTATATCTTTCTGCATATAGGAAAAATAAGGTGAGGGACAGCGAGAAGTAAACTTGAAGGAATGATAGAATACTAAGTTGGCATTCGTGTGAAGATTCGATTTATGATAAATGATCGCGACACACGTGTGTACTCTTCAGAGTTTCTGTGGTATTGCAGTCCAATGAGTTATTTATTGTTTTTATACTACCAATTTTCTTCGCAAGAACTTCAAGCTGATATGGTCTGAGATCACTAATTCTAAGACAAACACTGTCATGCATATTTAGTGTCGTCATGTGAAGTCATGTTATAATACATTTATTATTATAATCAATAATTTACTTCCTCGCGGTAAATACACATGATAATCGAGGACAAGGAGGAGGAGCATATGTGAGGAGAAGGGAGAGGTCCGCTACCAAGCTAGACATGTTGATAGGGGACGGGTCGTGAGTTCGCGGAAAAAGCAGTGTGTAGAAGGATGTGTGCGAGTCCAGCAAACTGAGGCAAGCCTTCTAGAACTCTTCTACATCTAGAACATGAGGATGTACTAGAAAATTGACTGAAGGCTACGATTTCCGTGGAGATATTCACTGACTATGAAGTTGCTTACAGAACAGTAGGCGAGGAAAAATACCTACCTGGCACGCTCTATGGTCCGACCTTCCTCACTTCCCCATCCCTTAATGTCTTTGTATGTCGGTTAGGTAGACTCGTGCGAGTAGGGTATTCGCTGACGTCCGTCATCTGGGTACTACCGGCGCATCATCAGAGTTAGGAGGCACCTTTAGATAAAAAAAGGTTTGAGGAGGACATGGATGAAACACATTGGCTTTTTGTTAAGGATGGCAGAAATAGGATCATGTGTTAACACGCCATTTATTTTCCCAGGTTGAAAAACTGCTAGGTCATACACAAAAATACTCAATTCACCATTGTATTTGAATTAAAAGGCATTTTTTATTTCTCTAAGTTAGGTAAAAGAAGTTTTCCCTCCCTTAATTTATGAGGTAATGTGATTTTTTTTTGTTCAAACAATTGTCATTTACAAAACATGGCTTCGGTTTTCGCCTTTTGCTTCGTCATATACTTTTTACTACCCGGTAAAAACAAGGAATTTGATGTAGATGCAACAGGAAAACGAAGTATCTATTTCATTATTTGCAAAGAATGTGTTGATTAGGAAAAGTAATATATAGTTGTTGGTGATAACTTGGTTTTAAGAAAAGAGAAAAAAAAAAAAACATGAAACATTATCTGTTGGAATTGCATGCTGCCTGCCTAAGATCTCTCGGGTTGCCATGTATATTTTTACTCCCTCTGGTAAAAAGTACCCATGCTCTAAAAATCTCTGCTTTAGGGCTAATTTGGGTGTGTGTCTTTGTCCAAATATGCGACAATTATAAAGCATTATAGCATGAGGGCAAAAACAAGTTATATTATTTACTCAATTTTCTTTTTCATATTTGTAAAAGTTCTTGGTTTTGATAAAAAGTCAATTGCCTACAAGGGCAAATGTGTAACAAATTAATCAAGCCTATTTGTCATTTTGAAGATAGAATAGTTTACAGGGTCTTAACAAGTTTTGTCACTGCAGCAAACTAGTGGTCATAGTGAAAAATTATAGGTGAAGAAGTTTTCTTCATTTGCATGCTTGTATATTAAGTTATTCAGAAAAGGAAGAGGTCGAGTAGCAGTTTTATCATGTCGGGACTTAAAGATATTTTCTTCATTGTAAGAGATTTTAAGAAAAATATAGGCATGTATTACGTAATAGTGGTGCCTGACATGCCGCAAACCAATATTTGTTACCGTTGCATCGTTTTTTCTGCCCTATATAATCAGCCAGGTCTACTAGCCCATTCGAGGCGGAGAGTAGATTGCTGAAGAGCTAGTCCACTTCTGTGCTGATGATCATCATAAACGGAGGAATGTATTGTTAATGCGACCTCTTATGGAAGGGATACGCTCGTTCTGTATATAGTTTATAAATAATGGGTCTTAAGGGGAAAAACTAAAATATATTTCCTAAGTTGCATTGTAGTTGTAGAAACACGAGAAATTGCGGAAGGAACATTTTAGGAAATATACAGCAGTGTCCCTGAGGTTAATTTTAGCAAAACATAACTGAGTCCACACGTGGCTGGTGGTGACGCTAGTTGTTAGATAATTAGGTGTCGGCGTAAATATGAGGGGGAAACCGTCTCTGACCTGGTGTAGATACTTGAAAACAATTAAGGCTCTCTAGATAGAATAAACCAGCGTCTTCAGTCTATTAGGTAATTAAACCTGTTAGTTTTTAAAGTATGAGAGCGCCTCCCCTTCCCCCCCCCCCCCCAAAACAACAAACAAAATACAAAACCCCCCCCCCCCCCCTCCCCCCCCCCCCCCCCCCTCCCCCCCCCCCCCCCCCCCCCCAAAAAAAAAAAAAAAACCCCCCCAAAAAAAAAAACCCTCCCCCCCCCCTTGCAAAGATGAAATATTGGTTATCGCTTTACATTTACCCAGAAAATTAAGCTGTTATTTGTGGTTATCGCCTTTAGACGTGTGTTTGTGTAAGCTTGAGAGTCATAATAAAGGCATATTGAGTGCATAAAGGGCATATGGGGGAGGGGGAAGGGGAGTGATGTGGAGGTGGGGTCGTCAGTAACATCGGGCTATCATATGATCGTGTCACGCCATTACTATAGGTGTGACACTCACTGTAACACTTCCGTGCAGGTTGTATTATCTCCTTAAGCAGGACTTGTGGACTGGTGATTTGTTGGTTGATCTTTTTCCGTACTAATTTTGCTTGTATTGGTAGGCGAAATGTGGGGCAGAGGCGGTAGGAAGGGAAAGGAGGGGTCACCTGTTCTCGGGTCAATATCTTGAATTTGGTCAAGTACCTGGAATGGACTTCTAGCCGTCCTGCGGTTGGGTTATTTCCCTGGCCCTTTATCTGTTATTGGTTCTGAGGGGTGATCCACTCGTCGTTAAAACACAGTCATTCGTCAGTCAGTTACAAAGTTCAAACAATCGTTATACATATGGCCAAGTACGGCAGCAGTTGGTAGATAATTAGGTGTTCAGGCGTAAATACGAGGGGGAAACCCGTCTTTGACTGGGGTAGGATACCTTGAAAACCCATTAATGCTCTCTAAATGAATAAAAGAATAAAACCAGTGCTTCAAGCTATTAGGTAAGTAACCCCTTTAGTTTTATAAGTATGAAACGTGCAAGGTATGAAATATGTTATCGTCATTACCTTACACAGAAAAATTTACGCTGTTATTGTGTTATCGCTCTTAGGACGTAAGTTGTGTAAGCTGAGAGTCATAAAAAGGCATATTGAGTGAAGGTTCTACAGCGAAATTAGAAAAATAAAAGTATATACGTACACGGCCGCTTATAATCCTTTCAGTTAATGTATGCTTATCCCGGCACGACGAGGGACGGAACGGTAATTATTGGTCATAGCAGGACCTGTTGTGTGACCGACTGAATAGGGGGGGAGGGGCGGTGGTTGGGGTGTTAGGGTGATTGAGTTATGACAGTTTCATTCATTAGGCGGTTGTCATGCGTAACAGGGTTCAATTCTCGATCAGGTACAAGGTTCAACACGATGAATATGCGGGGGCGGGTGTGGAGGGGTAGGAGGGGGGGAGGGTGCGCGTCGGGGGATGGTTGGGGGAGGTGGGGGGGGGGCGGGGGGGGGGGTGGGGGGAGGCGGGTGAGGCGGGATGAGGGATGGGGTCTCCTCAGTGGAAACCTGCATTGGGTGGATTATGATTGCTCATTTCATTAGGAGGGTTGATCACTCGGTGTGTAACTGGGTCAATTCTCGATCCAGGTTACAAGTTCAAACACGGAGAATATTGGGGGGGGGGTGGGAGAGGGGCGGGGCGCCCTGGGCTCCGGAGCTGGGAGGAGGCGGGTGATGATGGAGAAGAGTCATCTGTGACACCTGTGCGTCGGGTTGAAAATCTGGATAGCCTATTCATAAGGAGGGGTGATCAATCGTGTGTTAATTATCGATCAGGTACCAAGTTTACACATGATGATATTGCGGTGTGAGGGTGGGAGGGGAGGAGGGTTCATCTGTGACACTGAGCATCTGGTTGGATTATGATTGCATCATCATTAGGAGGGGTGTGACTCGCACTTCAGGCAGGGCTGTATTATTTCTTAAGTAGGACTTGAGATTGTTTGATTCTTTTTCTTACTGTTCTTTCTTTGGGTATGGAGGAATGTGGGGGCAGGAAGGGAAGAGGTTGGTTTGTAGAGGGAGGAGGGGAGGGTGAGAGGACCCTTTAGGTGCGTGTATTAGACATCATTCGAGGGACATTTATGATTATGATTAATTAGGAGGATGGTCATTCGTCTTGTAAACAGGGTCAATTCTCGATCAGGTAAAAGTTTAAAACATGATGAATAATGCGGGTGGAGGTGGGAGGTATGGAAGAGGGGGGCCTTCGGTTAATTTGTCTCGTGGTGTGGGTCATTGGGGTGGAATATGATCTCGCATCAGTCATTAGCGGGGGATCACTGGTGTGTTAGGACATAAACTAATCATTAACTAATGATTTGGTTACGGGTCACTGATTACGTTCCATCATTTCTGCAGTCATTAACCTGTTGTGATGCGAAGTGAGGCGTTCTGTCCAGTCGCCTTATTGGAGAGGAGGGGAGGGACACCATGTTAGATATCATAGAGTCGGTAATGATTTACAGTTCCGATCATGGATGATGATAATCACTTTTAATTATGCTTTACTTTCTGCTATGGTGCCACCAGGGAACGACAGTAGGTTAAGTCTGGTGCATTCTAAACATTTTTTACTATGATTAAAAAGTCCTGTTTACGGGTCTATGATTACGTAATCACTGCGGTGTACGGTCAGTGTTATGTTCAGCGATGCGTTTCCGGTGCAGTAACCTACGTTCCGGGGGGACACCCTCTGGACGGACGTGGGGAGACGTTCGGTCCTTTCTCCATCTACTCAGATAGAGAGAGAGAGAGAGAGATAGAGAGAGCGAGATATGAGAGAGAGAGGATATAGATATAGAGAGAGGCAGAGAGATATACATACAGTAGGCAGAGAGAGATATAGATATATCTATAATCTATATATCGTATATGTAATGTATGTATATATATTATATATATGTAGTATATATAATGTATACATATATAGTATGTATAGCTATGTATGTATGTATATTATATATATATATATATATGAGATATATATATATATCTATATATATATCATATATATGTATGTTATGAGATGATAGAGTGGAGTATAGATATGTATGTGGAGATAGAGAGATAGATAGAGATAGGGAGATATAAGATATTATATATTATATGTAGATATAGGATAGTAGATATCGATATAAATATATTAGGTATATGTATAGGAGATAGTATAGATAGATATAGATACGAGAGATATATATATGATAGATATGATAGATGTATATGTATAGGGATAGAGAGTATATATAGAGATAGTATATATATAGTATAGAGATATATATATATGTATGGATATATATATATATAGAGAGTGAGATAGATGATAGAGTTTTATATAGAGGTAGGAGGGGAGAGAGAGAGAGAGAGAGAGAGAGATAGAGAGCGAGAATAGAGAGAGAAGGCGGGAGGGGAGAGAGAGAGATAAGAGATGAGAGAGAGAGGAGAGATAAGAGATGAGAGGAGGGATGTAGATACTAGAGATCTGGAGAGAGAGATGAGAGCGGTAGAGAGATATATGATATATGCTAAGAGATCGAGAGAGATGCAGAGAGAGAGATGAGGATAGGAAGAGAGAGAGGAAGAGAGATAGAGATAGAGGGGATAGAGAGAAGGTAGTTATGATGATCGAGAGAGGGAGAGAGGATATATATCGAGAGATAAGAGATAGAGAGATAGATAGTATATCTTGTATAATAGCATGGGTATAGATAGAGGTAGAGTATAGAAGGGTATAGATAGATATATGAGATATATATAGAGATATAGAGAGAGAGAGAGAGAGAGGGAGACAGAGAGAGACAGAGAAGAGAGAGAGAGGAGAAGTGAGAGAGATAGAAGAGAGCGAGATCAAGATAGAATATTAGGTATATATATATGTGATGGAGAGATAGAATTATATATATAGATAGAGAAGAGAGGGAGATGACAGATAGAGAGAGAGAGAGAGAGAGAAGAGGAGCGATATGATATAGAGATATATATTATATAATAGAGAGATAGAGAGAGCTATATATATATGCTGTGGCAGTCAGTGGACACAACACACACACACACACACACACACACCACACACACACACACAGACACACACACACACACACCACACACACACACACACACACACACACACACACAAACACACCACACACGTGTGTGTGATCCCAGAGAGATTGAGATAGATAGAGATAAGGGTATACACACACGTTTGGGGTGTGTGCGGGGGGGTGTGTGTGTGTGTGTGTGTGCGGGGGGGGGGGGGGGGGGGGTGGGTGGGGGGGGGGGTGTTGGGGGTTGGGGTGGGGGTGTGTGTGGGGGGGGGGTGGGAGGTTTGGGGGGACACGGACAGTGCCAAAAGCGATGATAGAAGGAGAGAGAGATGAGAGAGAGAAGAGTAGGATAGAGAGCAGAGAGATAGAGAGAGAGAGAGAGAGAGAGAGCGAGGCAGCACAGATGAAGAGGGAGAAAGAGTAAAGAGAGAGATAGAGATAGACAGATAGAGAGAAAGGAGAGAGATGAGGAGAGATATATGAAGTATAAGAGATAGAGAGTAGATAGAGAGAGAGAGGAGGGAGAGAGAGGCGAACAGATGCAGGAGAGAGAGAAGAGAGAGAGAGAGTAGAGATAGAGAGATAGTGGAAGATAGACATGGATAGAGAGACAGAGAGAGAGTACATCCACGAGAGAGAGACAGGAGATAGTAGAGAGGAGAGGAGATATAGAGAGAGATATAGAGATATAGAGAGAGAGAGAGATAGGAGAAATACAAGGAGAGAGAGAGAGAGAGAGAGATGAGAGAGAGATATTGAGAGAGATAGAGATAGAGAGAGAGAGTTACATATATATATCTAATATATTATAGACAGACAGGATATGAGAACATATAGGTAGAGACATACATAGCAGAGAGATAGATATTATATAGGATATAGTTATGATAGAGAGGAGAGAGAGATATGAGAAATAACATAGATAGTATAGATGGATATGAATATATTATATATATAAGAGTATGATAGATATGAGATACTACATAAGATGAGATAACATACAATTAGAGGGATACATGGATAATATACATACACTCTATACTAGTATATATAGACATACATACATAATATTATATACTATATAATATATATATATATATATATATATATGTATGTATAGATAGATGCATATATTATAATATATATATATATATATTATAGATGTACTATATATATATAAAGATAGATGATAGATGAGGAGATGGAGAAAGGACAGAAGTCTCCACCCCACGTACGTACATGAGGGTGTAAACGGCAAGTAGGTTAAGAGAACCGGAAACCGCAATCGATGAAATAAACCAATACCGTAACCGCAAGGAATTTAACGTTTAATCAATGACCGTACCAGGAATTTAATATAGTTAAAAGATGTTAGAATGCAACACCAGACTACCTTACGGTCGGTTCATGGTCACCATAGCCAGAAAGTAAAGCATAAGTAAATGATTATCATAATCAATGATCGAACTGGAAATCATTAACCGACTCTAATGATATCTAAACAGGGTGGGGGGTCCCTCCACTCTCTCCAATACAGGCGACGGACAGAACGCCTCACTACGCCATTAACAACAGGTTAATGACTGCGAAAGTGATATTACACGGTAATCAGTGACCGTACCCAGAATCATAGTTAATGAATTAGTTAATGTCTAACACACACGAGTTGATCACCCCGCCTAATGTTAATGAGCAATCATATCCAACCAAACACCACCACCACCACCCTATTCCAGTACCTCCACATCCACCCGCAATATCATCATGTTTAAACTTGTACCTGGATGAGAACTTGAAAATGTTTGTACAGACGAGACCATCCCTCCTAATTAATCATAATCCATAAAATGTCCCTCTAATGTGTCGTATTACAACACCTAAATGGGGTCATCTCACCCTCCCCTCCTCCTCGCCAAACCAACCCTCCTGCCCTCCTGACCCAAATTCCGCAATACCCAAAGAAATAACAGTAAGAAAAAGAAGCAAAAAAATTTCAAGTCTACTTAAGGAAGATATACAGCCCTGCACGTGAAGGGCGAGTGAAAACCACTACTAATGAAGGAGCAAACATAATCCAACCAGATGCCAGTGTCACCAGATGACCTCCTCCTCCTCCACCCCCTCACACCGCAATATTCATCATGTTTAAACTTGTACCTGATCGATAGAACACACGGAGTGATCCACCCCTCCTTAGGAATAAGGGCTATCATAATTCAACCGACGCAGGTTTTGTCACAGATGACTCTTCTCCATCATCACCCCGCCGCCCCTAACACCCACACCCCCCGCAATTATTCGCCGTGTTTGAACGGTACCATGGATCGAGAAGTGACAGTTCACACACGAGTGACACCCCTCCAATGATGAGGCAATCATAATCCAAACCCCATGCAGGTGTCACTGATGACCCACGCCATCATCCCCCATCCTCCCCCACACCGCCCCCGCAAATCATCGTGTTTGAACTTGTACCTGTGAGCGAGAATGACCCTGTTACAGAGGTGACCCCCTCCTAATGAATGAAAACTGTCATAAATTCAATAACCATAACACCCAACCACCGACCCTCACCCCCCTATCGGTCGGTCACACAACAGGTCTGCTAATGACCACATAATTACGTTCCCGCCCCTCGTCGTGACTGGATAAGAATACAATAAATGAAAAAAGGATTATAAAGCGCCGTGTACGAATATACTGTATTTTTCTAATTTCGCGTATAAACACTTCCACGCATATGGCCTTTGTTAGACTCGCAGCTTCTACACAACTTACGGCCTAGAGGCGATAACACAAATAACAGGCTAAATGTTTCGGGAAATGTAAATGCGATAAACAATATTTCATACCTTTGCACGTTTCATATTATAAAACTAAAAGGTTAATTACACTAATAGATGAAGACCAATGGTTTTTTATTCTTTTATCTTTAGAGAGCATGTTAATAGGGTTTTCAAGGTATTAACCCAGGGCCAAAGACGGGGTTTCCCCCTCGTATTACGCCTTACACCTAATTATCTACCAACTGGCGTCCGTACTTGGCACCAGAGTATAACTATTGTTTGAACTTGTAAACTGACTTGACAAATGGGACTGGGTAACAGACGAGTGTCACCCGCATAACCAATAACAGATAACGGCGGCAGGGAAAAGACCCCAACCGCAGGACGGATAGAAGTCAGGCCAGGTAATGACCAAATCAAGGTTTGACCCTGAGAAACAGGTGACCCGTCCTTCCCTCTACGCACCTGCCCCACATTTATAATACCCATTACAAAGCAAAAATAGTAAAGAAAAAGAAGCAAACAAAACAAATCACCAGTCACACGTCCTGCTTAAGGAGAAATACAACTCATGACACTGAAGGTTAAGGTGAGTGATCACACCTATGCTAATGAGCGTGACACGAATCAATATGATTAGCCGATGTTACTGACGACCCCACCTCCATCATCACTACCCTTTCCCCCCCTCCACCATATGCCTTTATCAGCCTCAATATGCCTTTATTAGGACTCTCAAGCTTACACAAACACACGTCCTAAGAGGCGATAACACAAATAACCAGGCTTAAATTTTCTGTGTAAATGTAAATGCGATAACCAATTAATATTTCATTACCTTGCACGTCTCATACTGGTAAAACTAACAGGTTTAATACCTAATAGACTGAAAGACGCTGGTTTGAATTCTATTAGGAGGCCTTAAAGGTTTTCACGGTATCGACACCGGTCAGAGACGGGTTCCCCCTCATATTTACGCCTGAAACACTAAATGACTCTAACCAAACTAGCGTCACCAACCCATCCCACGTGTTGACTCAGGTATGTTTTGCTAATTTAAACTCAAGGGACAATGCGGTATATTTCATAAAATGTTCCTCCGCATTTCTCGATGTTTACAAATCTACATGCAACTGAGGAAATATATTTAGTTTTCCTATAGAACCATATGTATAACTATATACGGACGAGCGTATCCTTCCATAAGAGGTCGGCAGAACATACATCTCCGTTTTATGATGATATCAGAACAGAAATTGGACTAGCTCTTCAGCAATTACTCTCCCTCATCGAAATGGTCTATGTACTGGCTTACATGTATATAGGAGAAAAAAGAACGATGCAACGGTACCAAAATATTGTTCTTGCGCATTCAGGCACCACTTATTAAGTAAACTATGGCATATTATTTTCTGAAATCTCTTACAAGGGAAGAGAAAATAGCTTTAATCGACACTGAAGAAAAGTGCTACTCGACCTCTTCCATATTTTCTGAATAACTTAATATACAAGCATGCCCAAATGAAGAAAACTTCCTTCACTATAATTTTTCACTATGCACTAGTTGCTGCAGTGACGAAAACTGTTAAAGACCCCATGTACACTATTTCTATCTTCAAAAATGAAAAAAAGAAGGCTTTGATGAATGTGAACACATGTCCCCTTTTGTTTAGCAATTGACTTTTGATCAAAACCAAGAACTTTTACGAAATATGAAAAGAAATTGAGGTAAAAAATATAACTTGTTTGCCCTCTATGAATATAATGCTTTTATTAATTGTTCGCATATTGACAAAGACACACACACAAATAGCCTCTAAAGGCAGAGATTTTTGAGCATGGGTACTTACAGAGGGAGTAAAATATACATGGCACCCGATAGATCGTAGCAGGCAGCATGCAAATTTCCAACAGAGAATGTTGCATGTGTTTTTTTTTCATCTTTCTTAAACCAAAGTTATCAACAACAACTAATATATACTTTTCCTAATCAAACATTCTTTGCAAAATACTACAAAAATAAAGATACTTTCTTTTTCCTGTTATGCCATCTACATCAAGATATTCTTGTTTTACCGGGTAGTAAAAAATGTATATGACGAGCCAAAAAGGCGAAACCGAAGCCATGTTCTTGTAAATGACAATTGTTGGGAACAAAAAAAAAATCACATTACCTCATAATAAGGGGTGAAAAAACGTCCTGTGTAACTCAACTGAGAGAAAGAAAATGCCCATTTATGCAAATACAAAGGGTGATTGTGAAGTATGGTGTATGACCAGGAGCAGTTTGCAGTACTGGAAATGTAAATGGCAAGTGTTAACACATTATCCTATTTCTGGCCATCCTTAACAAAAAAGCCAATGTGTTAACCCCAGGTTCTAAAACCTCTTTTTTATTAAAGTGTCCTCTAAAACCTGATGATGCTCAGGGTAAGTACCCAGATGACGGACGTCAGCGAATACACCTACTCGTCACGAGATTAAGAAACATAACCGACAGACAAAGACCATTAAAGGGATGGGGAAGTGAGAAGGGCGGACATTAGAGCGATGCCAGGTAGGTATTTTTCTCGCCCGACTTCGTGCGAACTGGCATGTCAATGGAATATCTACACGGAAATCGTAGCCTTCAGTCAATTTTTCTAAGGAAATCGCATGTTCTAGATAGGTAGAGAGTTCTAGAATGGGCTGCCTCAGTTGCTGGGACTCGCCCCATCCTTTACACAGTGCTTGTTCCGCGAACTCACGACCCGTCAGACCGAGTCAAAAAGTGCATAGCTTGTTATGCGGGACCTCGACCCTTCGCATACATTGCTCTCATACATCCATTGTCCCTCGATTATGATGCTGTATTACCGCGAGGAAGGTAAAATTATGATTATAATAATAAATGAAGTTATAACATGACTTCACATGGACGACACTAATATGCATGGACAGGGTTTGGCTTAGAAGTAGTAGGCTCATAGCCATATCAAGCTTGGAAGTTCCTTGCGAAGAAAATGGTAGGATAAAAACCAATAAAAACGCATATGATGCAAGACACAATAAACTCGGGAGAGTACAAAGGTGTGTCGCGAGCATTTAGCAGAATCGAAATATTACAGAATGCCAACTTAGTAAATTCTATCATGCATTCAAGTTTTATTCTCGCTGTCCTTCACCATTATTTTTCCTATATGCAGAAGATATACGATGATAGCAGGAGGAACAACTTGCTGTCTTTTCGGGAAGCGTCATCTCCATCGGTTACGGAAATTATCCTCTTTGGAAGGAGCATTCAGATCTGATAGAAGCTTATAAATACTAAAGAACCGCACTGAGTCATTACTGCTATATTTTATCAAATTAGTCTCTAATGAAAAATAATGCTACCTATAGAGGATAAAGGAGATTTAAATACTATTTTTGTATAAAAATATTACCATTATCTTGCTAGTATAATGTGAAATAAATAAAATACCTAAAACTGTTAAATGTCGAGGTGCAAAGATAAATAGATTAAAACCATCCCTATGATGTATTAAACATATCAGAACTAAATTTTTTTAATGCAGAGATCTTAAAAGTTCTTTTTTCATGGAGAAAAGTGCACTTTTATTCACGAAAAAGTTCATTCTCCGAAGACTGGCGAAACTACCAGCAAGACGAATAGTTCCTGAAAACGCCACCAGGTGGCAATGTAGTGACGTCACAGGAGTCAAATATAGAGACAGCGTCCACATCCATTCACATACTCAACTGCACTGGACGTGCACAATAGCGAGTTCCATTGTGTGATTTTTTGTCTGTTTGCGGCGGAGGTTGGCTGTCGATATGTCGTTAAATTTATTGGAGTTCGAGGAAGAGGAAGAACATGAAGTGGCCAGCTTTATTCCTGTTGGCGTTGTCAGACCATACCAGTTTGAACCAATAATTGCGGCAGGGCCAAACCCCACAACAGCACGAGCACACTTTCTTCAGGTTCAGCAATATCATCATCAACTCCAACTCCTCCTACTTCTGGCGTTGTCTCTTCAGTGCTACCAGAGGCTTCCAGCAATTCGGATACAGTCTGAAAGGAACTGTGTGATGAGGTTCAAGATGACCACTCAGCCCACAAGCTTAGCTTTTCATATCGTGTCACAGACAGCGTGTGCACAAACGTATATAATGAAGGTTATTATAAGCTTTCAACTAAATGATGATGATGAACACGATATAGGCCTACCTAATAAGAAGAAATCAGACAGTCTGCGCCGTCCGTGGCCTGCTGCAGTGCATTGTACCCTACGTGTATTAGCACAGTGTACTGACGACCAGTTTTACAAAACTCACCTCCAACCTTCGGCGTGTATCGAAAGCACTCCTCCTGTGTGTTCGATTCTTAATAATTTTATTGGGAGTCTTGAAAATAGTCGGGATTGCATCTTGCTTCAACTTCGGTCGAAGTACCTCTTTGAATCCGATGGAATCTGCCAAATCTTTCTCAAAACAGTTCTCAAAATGGTCGGAACACAGACGATACCATTTTGAGGGTTGCCAGAGCTGGCCAGGTTTCGGTCCGCCTCTGTTAACTCGTCTAACCCATTCTTTTCTCCTTGTTTCATCTTTCGGAAAATTGAAAAAGCTCTTCCCACACCCTGTGGCGTTCTTGCATTCAGCTGCCGCACAATACACCATGATATTGTCATTAAAATTGGCAAAACACAATGACACACTGAGTGGTACAATGAATGAATGCGAGTTGTTGTTTGACTCCTGTGACGTCACATTCCCGCGAGTTGACGAAAATAGCCGAAGGCGTAATAAGGCTCGGTTCGAATACCAGACGATGCATTCACTTAAGTGAAAAGAACAAAAAAAAGTGTGTTGACGAATTAACATTAGAAAAAGAACACTTCTTAGGGTCAAACATATTGCTACGCCAGTGGGTCTTTGTCTCTGTGCGAAACATGTGTTAACATGAAAAGGATGACCTGGGCATGTGTTAACATGAAGGGACCTGGGCAAACATGACGCAGCTGGCTGTGAGCGGAGGAGCGGAGGAACAAGCCTAGAGAGAGACGCGGTTGGGTGCTGCTCCTGTGAAGACCTCGTGTGTGCCCTTGTGACCTGAGATAAACCTGGTGTTGCCCTGTTATAAGCTGTATTGTGCTGTGTGACATGCTGGTTTCCCCCTGTATTGTGCCTATAGAAAAGTGTACGGGTAAATAACTTGTGTAAATAAAGGAAAGACTGTCATTTTGTGTTTACTTCGTGCCCTGCCTCGCCACTTGGCGTTTCCTCTCCTGGTGTTCTGGGACGCTGTGGTGTTCGGTGCCTCTTGGAGCTGTTCAGTGTTCACGACCCTGTATATAACACGCCGTCTGCCTAGCCTGCCTTGTGTTGGTGGCAGAGAGACGAGGCGACCGGCGTAACAATATATTTAATAATACCTGTAAATGCAAAAAAAATCATTGACTCAGGTTTTGCACCACGACCTTTAACATACTTTTTCTCAGAAATATGTTCATTGATTGATTAAAATTATCTGCCGCGCCTACGCCAAAGGCCATTATCGGCGATTGCCATGTGGGGCTAAAATGTTAAATTACTGAAATATCTAAAGATCTATCAGGAAATAAAACCTCTTACATGTAAACATAAATAAATGATAATAAATATTATATGAAAATCAAAACATAAATATTGTGCTTTAAAAGTATAAAAGTATAAAACTATATTTTGTTTAAAATATTAGGTTCCTTTCGGAAAACTTGTATTGCTCCTCATGTTATAAAGTTTTTATAATTGTTCGTGTACTGGACAAAGCCACAGACAAATTAGCCTAAAGCAGGGATTTTTGACCATGGGTATTAGCTTCGACATCAATGTTTTTGATAAACACGATATAACCCTTTTATATATAAATGCCTAAAGGTATCAACTTATTTGCCTGAGACATTATTATTTACTAAATCTTGTATTGTAATCTTTCAACAGCTAAACTACCTATGTCATCGCCCACCCCCTACGTCGGTTAACCTATTCAGTGCACGATATATTACTGTAAAACTGACTGCAGTTAGACAGGGGAGATTGTAAGCCACCTACCTCCGCACGCGTCCTTCGCCAACGCTACTGCACGCCCGGGCAAGTAAACGCGCACGCGGCGGCGACGGTTTTTGCGACGGAGGCGGAGGTGGCGGACCCGGCGATGGTTTTGCAGCAGCGGTCGTGGTCTTGTGGCAGTAGGACGGTGGAAAGTAAACAAGCAAAAGGAGGCGTCCCCTACTTTGCACTTTCTGTGCTGATATCATCATAAAACGGAGGATGTATTGTTATGC
>NW_023658729.1:10000-15000 GCF_015228065.2 Penaeus monodon | reverse complement strand
CCCTTTGCCCTATTTGGGGAGAGAGAGAATAGCAGTCACATGATATAGTGTGTTTATTTCTTTTTATTATTATTATTTTTTATTTTAATTACAACGAAGTGATGAAATGACTAAGCCTTTCTCACCTGTATTTCTAATATCATAATCTTTATTGTCATTATTGTCATCTTTGATATTATCATCATTAGTATTATCTCTTCTGTTATTATTTTTTAATGATGATAATAGTGATAATATGCAAATGATAATAATAATAACAATAATAGAATTATTATTATTATTATCATATTATCATTATTTTTATTATTATTGTTGTTATTATTATTAGTATTATAACTTTATTATTTTCATTATAATAATAAAATAATAATAATAATAATAATAAAAATAATAATAATAATAATAATAATAATGTAAATAATAATAATGATAATAATAATAATATTATTATATCATTATTATTTTATTGTCATTACTGTTTTTAATTATCATTATTATTATTTTTTTACTATTATTATTATTATCACATTATTATTTATTATTATTATTATTATCATTATTTTATTATCATTATTATTATCATTATTATTATTTTTATTATCATTATTATTTTATTATTAATTATTATTATTATTTTTATTATTATTATTATTATTATATTCTTCTTCTTCTTTTCTTTTTTTTCTTCTTTCTTCTTCTTCTTCTGCTTCTTCTTCTTTTCTTTCTTCTTCTTCTTCTTCTTTTTTATTTATTATTATTATTTTTATTATTATTATTATTTCTATTATTATTATCATCATTATTATCATTATCATCTTTAAATCAGTAATTCATCATCATCATTAATATTTTTCTCATCATCATTAGTATCATCGTCATCATTTTTAATCATTATCATTATTGTTATCATTATCATTATCATTATTATTATTATTATTTTATTATTATTATTATTATTATTATTATTATTATTATTATTATTTTTATTATTATTATTATTATTATTATTATCATTTTTATCATTATTTATAATAATAATAATGATAATAATAATAATAATAAAATGATAATAATAATAATAATAATAATAATAATAAAAACAGTAATAATAATAATAACAAATATCATTTTTATATTATTATTACTATTATTATTATCATCATATTATTATTACTATTATTAGTTACATTATCATTATTACTATTACTCAACAGATTTTTTGAGACTCCCTCACAGAACAAACCACGGTATATAAATAGAGTAATCACTGTATACAGTTAACCACTCCCGTTAAATTTGGGACGCTGAGGTGCATCATGTTTTTTTCTTTAGGGGGCCTGTTTACAAGACATAATGGGAAAACAAGTCTAATTTCTTGGCACTAATGTGGTTTAATAATATGAGAGCTTTAGAAGTTCATGTAATACGGCAAACCCTCTTACTGCTGTATTGTACACATGTTTCCCGGGTTCCACCTAAGTTCAAGATTTGTTTAAGTCAGATTCTGCATTTGCATTTGTCAAATGACTGAAAAAAAAAAGTTTTTTTTTAAACTAGAAGCAAGGTAAACAAGACTTGAGCTACGAAAAATAGCACTTAGAAAGGTGTCTTGTTTGCCCCTCTTCCAAGTACACATTAAAGTTATGACATATTACAGGGGCATAACTGTTAGGTCTTACAACACAGACGTTCTGCCATTTAAGTTTTAGTATACATTTCCCCAAAGTTAAAAGACGCAGCCTTTGGGGTTTGTTTTTTGAAGTCATATACCTGCGGGAATTTCCGGTATCTAGACGGAAAGTTGTATATTAAACAATATCCACGAGCATGCGACATACTTCATCATTCCTGCCTCGACTTTTACTATATATACACCTCTCTCCTCTCTCTCTCTTCTCTGTATATTATTATATATATATATATATTAAAATTTTATATATATATATATACATATATATATATATATACATATAATATATATATATATAAAAATAATATATATATATATATGGTGTGTGTGTGTGTGTGTGTGTGTGTGTGTGTGTGTGGTGTGTGTGTGTGGTGTGTGTGGGGTTTTGTGTGTGTGTGTGTGTGTGTGGGGTGCGTGTGCGTGTGCGTGTGCGTGTGTTTTGGGGTGTGTGTATGCATGTGAGTATGTGTGTGTGTTTGTGTGTGTTTGTGTATGCTTGTGAGAGAGAGAGAGAGAGAGAGAGAGAGAGGAAGAGAGAGAGAGAGAAGAGAGAGAGGAGAGAGAGGAGAGAGAGAGAGAGGGGAGAGAGAGAGAGAGAGAGGAGAGGGGAGAGAAGAGAGGAGAGAGAGAGAGAGAGAGAGAGAGAGTCAAACAGAGAGAGAGGAGGGATACTCGCAAACAAAAATCAAAAAGTGTGTACTTTCTTTGTCGGTGACTTGAACCATAAACTCAAACCCTTCCTTATGAGTCGCATCTTCAAAGTCAAGAGACTTTGCGCATATAAATGACCTATGGAAAACCCCCTGTCCTCATTGCAAAGTGTTGCCAACCCAGGGCCCCTTTCTTCGACGATCTGAAAGACGTGAAATGTTGCATTAACGAGCTAGATATATTGGTCTTGATGCTCCTGGGATTTTTTAAAGGATGTTGATAGGTATGGCACGTATAATGTACGAAAACATACACATCCGTATATTTATTTAGACATACATACATTATATCCATATCTATATCTTTCTGTATATATATGTTCACTTATCTATCTATCTATTATCTATCTATCTATCTAAACACTATCTATCTATCTATCATCTATCTACTAATCTATCTATCTATATATTATATAAATACATATATATATATATATCATATATTATCTATATACAATAGATATATATATATAAAATATAAATATAATATATATATTATATTATATAATATATATAATATATATTTAAACACACACCCCAAAACACACACACACACACACATATAACCCCACGTGTGTGTATGTATATATTATATATATACATATATATATATAATATATATATATAATATATATATATAATATATAAAATATATATATATAATATACACACACACAGCATACACACACACACACTCACACACACACACACACACACACAACACACACAAACACCACACACCACACACACAGCGCCCCCGCACGCACGCACGCACGCAGCGCGCACGCCGCAAAACCACACAACACACCACATACAACTACACACACACACACACACACACCCACACACAAATACCACACACACCACACACACAAACACACAACACACACACCACCACACACACACACCAATACACACATAATGATATATGCGTAAATATATAAAAATATAATGTATTATGAAATATGAACAATATTCAATTTTTATAAAATTTATCTATCATTATCTATCTATCTATTATCTATCTTTTATTTATCACTACTATTTTTATCTTCACTATATTATTATGTTGTAATGTAGAATAAAATTTATGCAGCCCTAAGTTTAACATAATAATAAAATTATATATATATTTAAATATAATAATTTTAATAATATGTAATAAATTTGTAAATAATACAAAATAATATAAATTATATATATATATATATATATAAATATATATATATTAAATATATAATATATATACATGTAACAACCACACCACAACAACACACAAACACACACACACACCCCATACACAACACCACACACACACAAAACACACACAACACACACACACACCACACACAACACACACACACACACACACACACACACACACTCAAAACACAACACGCACACACACACACCCCAACACAAAAACACAGCCAAACACACACACACACACACACCACACACACACACAGATTTATAATATATATATATATAATATATATATATATATATAAATATATGTTTTATCATCTATTTTACCACTATTACCTAATCTTTTGTTACGTAGATATTTAATCCACCTATTAGATGGGTAAGATTGGTAAGAAGAAAAGATATATATACATAGTAATGTGTCTATATATCATCCCAAAATAACAAATTATCAGTTCATAACACTGACACGATAAAGAAAATAATTTGAAGGCCCGGGTCATCAGCAGTATTTCGAGCAGTGTGGCACTCTGCGGACCGGAACCCCAGTTATCTATCTCCACCTCCCACATTTTGCGTTCAACGCGGGAATTGCGTTCACGTCGTTAGTCGCACACCACTGTCCTGTGCCTGAGGATATTTTTTTTGAGATAGTTCATGGAATTACATTTTTATTATTTTTTTCTTGTTTTTTTCTTATAAAAGTAGACAGCTTACGTTCTTACGTTTTCTAAATCTGACTTTTTTAATTGGGAAAAGCTTTGCTTTTCCCCCCAATTTTCTTTAGCCCTGTTAATGGGTAGTAAAATTTAAAAGCTATCTTTTACAGCCACTAAAAAATAAAACAAGATATTTAATTTAAAATGAACAATAAATCAAAACCAAACCTTCAAGCCCCCCCGTCAGTAGCAAAAAAAAAAAAAAAAACCCGGGATGTGATACTCGGGTGTGGTTTCTGGGTCCAGCAGCACCCCCTTTTCGCACAAGTCCGTTAGCTTTGATGCAAAAATACCTCCCAGACCGTTCGTGCAGACATCTTCTAAATGATTGAAAATTTTGCTTTATACCCCCCACACATCATCGGATCCAGGCAGATACAAACATCTAAAAGGTCTATAAAAAGCGATATAAAAAAAAAATAGAGGGGAAAATATCGTGGGGGTTTGCAAAAACCCCGAGAGTAACTTTTTAATTAAATCAAAAAATACAGTACCGCCGGGGCAAAAGGCATGAAAAAACCCCCTCATAATTTAAGAAACCATTTTAAATAGGGTGCGTTTTTATTTTAAGTTTATGCATAAGAATGAGGTTGTATATCTGTTTTTAGCTATTTTTATTTCTTATTTTTGTATTTGGAAGGTTTTATACTAAAATTCATTTTGCATTCACAA
>NW_023658729.1:0-2500 GCF_015228065.2 Penaeus monodon | reverse complement strand
AAAGAAAATAAAATATAAAATTAATTAATGTTAAAACACACACCACACACCCACCACCCACACACACCACACACACACAAACCCACACACAAATAAAATATATATATAAATTATAATATAATAAGTAAATATATAAAAATAATGGGAATTATATATTTATAAAATTAATAAATATATATAAATATAAATAATATAATAGGTTTTAAAATACACACATTTTTGCATAAATATATTAAATTTTAAAATATAAAAATATATAATATAATATATAATAAAAATATATATAAATAAAATATAATAATTATATATAATATATAAATTAATTAATATTTTATATTATATAAATATAATTATATAATATATATATATGTTATGTATATATAATAATTATATATATATAATAATAATATATATATATAAAATTATATATATATACACACAACACCAACACACACACACACACACCATAATGTATTAAAAATTTGAAATATTTTTGATATAATACACACAACACACACACCCACACCACACCACACACACAACCACCCACCACAATATATAATATATATAATTATATATATATATATTATATATTTATTATCTATTATATATATAATTATTATAATATTATATAAAATATATATATTATAAAATTATATACACACACAACACACACACACACACACCACAAAAACACATATAATATATATATATATATATTTAATATATATATATATATAATATTATAATATATAAAACATATATATATATATATATATATATATTTTTATAATATATTTATATATCTATATATAAATATTTTTAAAAAATATAAATATATATATATATACACCACAACACACACACACACAAAAACATATAAATATATATATATATATATATATAATATATTAATACTATATTTTAAATTATATATATATATTTGTGGTTGTGTGTGGTGTGTGTGTGTGTGGTGTGGTGCACGCGGCGCGTGTATCTGTATATCAGAAAATATATAAAAATCTTAGTCCTTCCTCAGCCCACGGCATGAAATCCACCAGATTTTCCTATTTTCTCACGTTCATCCCCTGCGACGCAACCAAACACGCTGTGACCACACGCTGGCCGACGTTAAATTAACTGTCCTGCTCTTGAGTTTGGATGAAACCTCTCATTTCCTCGCACACGGAGTTAAGGGTACTGCCTGATGGTCAGTATCTAATTTTCGGACGAGGCTTGTATAAGTAGGCTTCGGTCACACCCCAGAAGACAGCAATTTCTAACTCTTTTAAGGACATTGCGACAATGCTGTGAGACTAGAAAACAGTTTCCCAAAAAGTAAAAACATTTAAACACACACAAAAAAATATAGAGAATGCTACAGTACCATTTTTTTTTTTAAGTTCAGACAAAATAACAAAAATAAATACATAATGAATGAAAAGAATAAATCGAAAAAAATAACGTAACACGAAATTGATTAGTTGTATGACATGACTCCCTCACTTATTACTTCTCATAATCAAGAGGGGCAGCGAGGGTGATGGTGCCGTGTTTTGATCGATGGTGAAGAGACCATCCCTGTTGCCTCTATGATGCTGTAGCGAATATCTTCCCCTGGTAAGTCAGACAGTGTTATGAATTTGAACAAAGGTTGGACAGGTATTTTTTAAGCATCTACTTCTCTTATATGGTAAGTATAAACCTTAATTAAGGTTTCAAGAAGGGGTTCGTACCAAGAACCGTCCCATAAACACCGTCAAAATAAACAAAGGAAGAGGGTGGGAAGTCAAAACTACGTAACAATGCAACAAACACACCCCCAGATGATTCGCGCTCCTGGGAAAATGCAAAGAAGCGTATAACACGGAGAGGCGAGTCACTCTAGGGTAGAAGACTTTCTTAAGATTCAACACACTTCTTTTAACCTTTTCTTTTCGTTCATTCATGTGTTATATATGTATATATTTTTATATAAAAAAAATAAAGATATATATATTAATATATATAATAATATAATATATGTATATATATATATATTATTATAGATATATATAATATATATATATAATATCTATATATATATAAAACACACACACACACGCACGCACGCACCCACACACACAACACACACACACACCACACCACACACACACACACACACACAACACACAACACACACACACACACACACACACACACACACACACACACACCACACACACACACACACCACACACACACACATATATATATATATATTATATTATATATATATATATATAAAATTTATATATGTGTATATATTATATATAATATAATATTTTATATATTCATATATATATATATATAATATATTATATACATATAGAGATGTTTATTTTTATCTATATAATATATATATAATTTATATTACATTATGAGTATGATATATATATAAAATATATAATATATATATATAAAATATATATATATCAATATATGTTTTATATATAAAAAA
>NW_023658728.1:20000-23157 GCF_015228065.2 Penaeus monodon | reverse complement strand
AGCTTAACTTTTCTTTGCTTTTCATTATACCACCACCATCACCACACCAACACCATCATAAATCTTCCACCAGAATCACGTCACACTATCGTCATCATTACCATCATCACCATCATCACCATGATAACCATCATCATCATCAATATTACTGTATTATCAACTTTGCTTTTTATTCATTATCTTTCATCGTCATATCATCGTCGTCACCACCACCATCAGTCATTATCATTATCAATCATCATCCACCTTATTATCAATCATCTTCGCCATCTCATCAAAATCAACGTCATCAGTCATCACCATCATCATCATTCATCACCATCATCATCACCTTTATCATCATCATCACCATCATTATTATAAGTTTTCACCATCATTATCAGTACACCATCATTATCAGTACACCATCATCACCATCACTTCTATCACCGTCATCATCACCATCATTATCAGTCACCAGTTCCGTCATCACCATCACAATCATCAACCATCATCACCACGCCATCACCATAATCTTCATCAGCAGCAGCATGACCATCATCAGCATCCCCACCATAATCACCACCAAAAACCCACTATCTCACCATCACAGTCTCTTCATTGCCCTTTTAAAACGTTTAAGTTCTATATATATTTGTGTAAACCTTTGTAACACTATTCTCCACTGATGATATGTTTATACTGAAATTACTAACAGATTAAGGTGGAAATATTACTTGGATTTTAATGAATTACAATTACTTATTTTTATGTCTTTTAACACACACGATGTAAGGTCTCGAGTGTGATCAAGGGTTTATGACGGTTGGCAGTGATAGTATTTTAACGGCTTAAACCTTATATTATGGAACAGTACATACAGTAATGGGGCACAGGAGACGATGTCTTGGGGTAAGCGGTGGAGGCGGTGTTCGGCCAGCCAACCTGAAGGGCAAAAGGCTGGACTGACCTTATCATGTCGGTTACTGAGCACGAACTGAGAGGTCAGACGAGGTCAGAAAATCGTCATCTACGTCCTCGCTAGCTTGATGGTTTTCAGTGGCAAAATGTCTTACAGAAATCGTGCTTATGTGTACGCCATACACGACCTGCACTGTGAAGATGGACGTGGTGAACGCTAATGGAGAATGACTGCAAATATCTCTCTATCTCTCTATCTCTCTCTCTCTCTCTCTCCCCTATCTCCCTTTCTCTTTCTCAAATCTCCCCTCAGGCAAGCTCTTGGCTTGGATAGGTGACTACTTACGAATAGAACAGCCAGAGTCAAATTCCAAGGTCACCTATCACAGCACATGCCACTAGAGAATGGAATGCCACAGGGTGGGGTTTTCAGTCCAGCCCTTTTTAATACATTAATTTCCTGTATCCTCAACATAAACCTCCCCGTGGGGTGCAAGATCATCTCCTATGCAGACGATCTCGCTATGATCTCACTGGACCACACTACCTAAACAAAGCCCAGCGTTTTCTGGACCTGGTATCCGAGGAGTGTTGCAGGACAGACTAAAGATCTCTGCAGCCCAATCCAAAGCCATGGCTCTAAGACAGAGATTTCAAGGCACAAGTCTGAAAATCCAGGGAATGGACTTGGAGTGGGTTTCAGTACCTAACCTCTACCTTGGGGTAAGGACTAGACCGACCCTCTCCTTACACAAGGAGTCCCGTACCTGTTGCCCGAACAAAATCAAGACTGTCTGTCATGATAGGCTGAGTGGAAGACGCATAGGGGCCAGACACAGAGTATTAAGGATCATTCTATGTACATGCTGTCAGGCCCATTGTAGACTATGCCTCCCTCGCTCTGATTGGCTTAAGAGAAACATAAAGACCAACCTGGAGACAGTCCAAAACGAAGCCGCAGGGTCATTCTGGGTGCCCCCAGTGGAGAAGGTCCTCAACCTCCTATTGGAGGCAAACCCTTCTCTCCCCTTGGCCTCACGAACTGATACTAATGGCAGACCAATTCTTATCAAGGTCATCCCGGCTCCCATGAACCAAGCCTAAGACATAAATAGTCAGACGCCTAGAACAGGATAACGAGCTTTTTGCAAACAACTCCTGCTGTCTCACACAGCCGGTTTTAATACGCCATCGCTCAAGAACCAGTTTGGCCAAGGTCTGGGGGGACTCCTCCCTCACCCTTACTTTTGTCGAAGCTCCGCCTTGGGCACAAACCTCAATAGAGTTCTCGGTATGAGACTGGCTAAGCAAAAAAGAACGAATATTGTACGCCTAGGCAGAAACCCAGAGGGGTCATTGCAACCATCACCCCTCCTGTGCAGCAGACCATATTACACAGATGGATCGGGATCGATCCCTGACCCACACTGCAGGCGCCGGCTTTCGCAGCAAGGGATGCCACAAAATCCATGAGGTTAACAGACAACTCCTCTCGCTACAGGCAGAGGCATTCCCATCATGGGAGCACTGAGCCACGCGTCCGTGGAGGAAGAACGTGGGTTCAGACACACAGACTCCAAAAAGAGCAGCTCGACTGTCTTCAGCAGCGCTCACACCACTGCCAATATCTACCCTTCTGAACTACCATCCTCACACTGGCACAGAGGATTCTTGCACAGGGTAGAAGATTATCATAAACTGGGTTCCCAGCCACTAGGGATCAAGGAATGAGCTTGCTGACAGATTAGCCGAAGTTGGCAGGGGTATGCCCCCTAATCGAATGATATACATCAAGAGCCGAAAATACTTAGGAAGAAGTGTACGGTGACGGCGCACCTCCTTCCTCCTGCAGTTTCACAGAGAGGAAACGAGAATCCTCCCCTCGGCCAGCTGGTACCCAGTTGCCAACAGCTATGAACCAATTGCCTCTCTCAATAAACAACAGAGGTAACAGACGTCATTCTGCACAGTAATGCGCCTAGATTACCACTGTGCATGGCAGATCATACAACAATAGAACGGTGGAAGAGAGGTGTTGCATGCATTGCGGCGAGCCGAACGCCACACTTGGACATTACTTAGAGAATTGTGTGCACACCAATTCCTTAAGACAAAGCCCGCAGAACACAGCGTCGTGCTGTTAATAGAGATTATGCGAGATGCTTACCCCACGGCCACAGGATGCGCCTGCTGGCAAATCCCACCCCACGGTAAGCCTGAGTGTCAGATAAACACATGAGACAGCATACAAAGCTAC
>NW_023658728.1:7500-12500 GCF_015228065.2 Penaeus monodon | reverse complement strand
GTATGTTTGCTGTATCTTGGCTTGCGTTCCCCTTGAGTCTTTCTCTCTCTCTCTCTCTCTCTTCTCTCTCTCTCCCTCTCCCCCTCTCTCTCCCCTCTCTCCCTCTCTCTCCCCCTCTCTCTCTCCTCTCCTCCTCTCCTCTTCTCTCTCTTCCCTTTCTACTTCTCTTTTCCCCTCTTTTCTTTTCTTTTTTTTCTTAGACATCCTTCTATTCCATTTTATTTAATTTTCATTCATTCCTACTTTTCCCCCACACTGAACCATACTACTTTTGATGTTTAACAAACACAAATCCCCATTTCTTGTAAATTCTTATACCAACCAGCGATCCATAACGTCCACCTAAATCCCATTACATATGTCAATATTAGTCCTATTTTTTGTTGCCTCTCCCTTAGTATCTTTCAGACCTGTTATTTCCCATTTTGGTTTATTCTCGAGAAACAAAGCTTCATTCACATCTTCATTTCCTTTTGGACTCCCTTCTAGTTTCTCTCTCTCTCTCTTCCTCTCTTAAGTTCTCTCTCTCTCCTTCTCTCCTCTTCTTCTCTCCTCTCTCTCTCTCCTCTCTCCCCCCTCTCTTACTCCAAGCTTTTCTTGATATCCAACTTTCGGCCTTTACTTATAGCTTAGGAGTTCTGGTATATCTTTTCTTGAGGGAGGTCCATTTTACATCCTGCTCTGCCCAGACATTTTAGTTACATGATTTTCCCTTAATACTTCGCGGTGAAAAATTTAAATTAGTTTCATCCTCGAAGCTTAAGAGAGCCGCCGCAACACCCACACACAATTCCCACACACCACACACACACCACCAACACCAACACCAGCACACACACACACACACACACACACAACAAACACACCAAAACCAACAACCAACACACACACCAACACACACGTAACATCTATTATTTGTTCTCCTTCCGGGGCTCCTTCTCAAAGCCTACGCAGCTTGTTCGCCTCCCGGGTCTACCGCCTCGGGATCGGCCTTGGAGGGACACTTTGCTTGGTTCCACCCCTGGGGAACCCCAGAAATACCGAGGGATCGGTCCATCGTTCCTTGCCCGCTCCCTTCCCTCCACCCGTAGACAACCGCTCCGCCCCGTCTCCCTCCCTTTAATCTGGGTGTTCTCATAAGCGCAGTCGGTTTTCCCGGACCTGAGAGTATTTATCAGTTTTCTAACCTTTGCCCCCCCCGCACCAAAACCATTAATAAAATTTATTTCTTTTCTTTTTAAAAATTAATACCTTTTTTAAAATTTGGTTTTTTGGTGGGTTTTTAAATAATATATAAAAATTTTTATTTATATTAAATTTTAAAATATTTTAAAAATATAAAATTATATAATAAAATATTTTATATAAAATATATATATTATATATAATTTTTAAAATTTATATAAAAATAAAAAATATTATATATTTATATATAATAAATAAAAAAAACTACAAAAAGAAAACCAAAAAAAATTAAATATAATAAAAAATAATATATAATATTTTTTTTTTTTTTATTTTTTTTTTTTTAATTTTTATATGAGGGGGGGGGGTTTTTTTTGGGGGCATTTGGGGTCGGATTTGGGGGTTGGTTTTGGTTGGGGGGGGGGTTGTTTTTGGGGGGTTTGGGTGGGAAGGGGCCCGGTGTGAGAAGGGGTTGGGGGGTTCCCTTTTAAAAGGAAATGGAATAAAAAAAAATTTTTTAAAAATAATCCCCCATAAAAATTTTAAAAGTAAACAAAAAAAAAAAAAAAAAAAAAAAAAAAAAAAAATATATAATATTATAAAAAATATAAATATAAAAATTTTTATATATAAAATAATAATTTAATATATATAAAATTTTTTTTTTTTTTTTTTTTTTTTTTATTTTTTTTTTTGTGGTTTTATCCCTTTTAAGGGGGGTCGCCATGATCGGGTTTCTGGCAGAATCTTTTAGGGCCCGGATGCCCTTCGGGCGGGAAACCCTCCATTTACCGGGTTTGGGGCGGGCAAAAACTTGGGCTGGCTTCCCCAACCCAGGGGGTAAAATTTCCTTTGCCCAAGGGAAAAAACGGTGGGCCCCGGGTGCCCAAAAACCTAAAAAACCGTTTGCCGTGGGGACGGGCTTAAACCCCAAATGCCTAGAATCCGCCCCCGCGGGCCTAATATATATATAATAATTATTTTAGAAAAGATATATAATATATAAAATTATAATATATATAATAATATTTTTGCGTGTGTGTGTATGTATTGTGTAAAGTGTGTGTGTGTGGGTTTTTGTGGTGTGGGTTGTATTTTTGAAATTTATTATTTTATATATTTTAATTTTATATAAAAATATATATTATTTAAAATTTTTAATATAAAATATATAATAATTTTTATAAAATTTTAATAAAATTATATATAATATAAAATATATATTAAATTTTAAATATATATATATCTTATTATATATATTTTAAATATGAAATTTTTATATTATATTTTATATATAAATTATATAAAATTTAATTATATAATATATAATAAAATATAATATATTTGCGTGTGGGGTGGTTTTGGTATATCCTTGTGAGTGTGTGTGGGTGTGTTTTTGTGCGTGGGGGGTTTTGGTTTGTATTTTGGTATATATATATTATATATAAATAAATATTTTAAAATATATAATATATTTTAAATATAATATACATAATAAAAATATATTTTATAATATAATAATATATTAAAATAAAATATTTTATATACATATATACATAATATATAGGGTGTTTTATAAATAATATAAATACATAGAAAAAAGACATGTGTGTGGGCTTTTGGTGTGTTGTGTTGTGTGTGTGGTGTGTGTGGTGTGTGTTTTGTGTGTGGGGTGTGGGTTGTGTTGTGTGTGGGTTGGTGTGGGGGTTGAGTGTGTGTGGTGTGTGTGTGTTTGTGTGTGGGGTTTTGTGTATGTGGGGGTGTATTTTTGTACTTTTGTGTGTGTGTTTATGTATGTATAGTTTTAATTATTAAAATTTTTCAAATTCAGGGCCTGTCATACCAAAGTGATTTTAAAAAAAAAAGCGCGTTCGAAACTAGTGTGCGTATTGGCGTCGAGTATGAGGTTTTCGCAAAACCGAGGATCCAAAAGCGGGGGGCACAGCAGTCTACCTGCGTGGGGACGAACCCTAAAAGGGCGGGGAGTCTCGACGAGGGCCATCTTCACCATTTCCAGGAAACGGGTCCTTTGGTGGACAACTTAAAAATTTTGCGTTTCAAAAAACCCCTGGAAACCATCGTTTTTTTTGATTTTATACTGGTGAAGTATTTATTTTTCTATTTTATGGTTGGGGTTTTGGAGGTGGAACAAAAGGAAAAAGTGATGTTATTGGTTTAAAATGGTTTGGTTTGTTTTAAAAATAATTAATGAAAAAAATTTAAAATTGTGAAATGTTGTTAACAAACCTAAACCTACAGGAGAAATAATCTTTAAAATTTTAATTTTCTAGAAAACCAAAGGGACTACTAAGAAACTTTAAAATGAGAAGTCAAGGGTTTAAGGGAAAAAGCACTATAGGGGAATATAATCAACATTCTTTAAAATGGAAAAATGAAAGGTTATATATGGGGTAATAAAGAATAACAAAATTTAAAAAATTTAATTGAAACAAAGATTAAAAAATATATATAAAAATTCACAACTTTTAAAAATTTCCCAAGAAAAAAAAGCTACAAACTTTAAAAATTTAAAGGTTATAGTGATACAAAATTTAAAGCTAAATATAAATGCTTCCATTATTTTGTTGTAGTTTCCGCGTTCCCAAAGAATCTTAAAACTTACGGTAAAACACTCCCAAACCCCTACTTTGTATGAAAACTGTACAAACAAGGGGGATTTTTTTTTATTTTAATATAATTATTTTAATATATTTTAATATATATTTTATATAAAAATTATATATAAAATAAAATAAAATATATTGAACTGTTGTTTTGGTTGCATATGGGAAATATGCGTGTTGTTTTGTGTGTATATGTATTTGTGGTGTGTGGGGTGGTGTGTGGGGTGGTGTGTGTGTGGTGTGTGTGCATAAGGGCCATAAATAATAAGCCCAAGAGATAGATTCTTGCGGCCAATGAATTTCGTCCGAAACCCCTATACTTTCTTTCCCCCCCCCCAAAAAAGGAAAAGTAAATAAAGTAAAGAAATAAAAAAGTAAAAAAAGGAAATGTTTATATATAAATGTATTGAACGAATAATTTTTGGTGAAGTTTTCAGAAAGTAGGGTTTAAGAAGGCCTTTTTTGTTGATGAACAATTTAAAATAAATAGAAAATTTAAAAAACGTTTAGAAAGGGAAATAAGAAATAAATGAATAAGTAGATATAAATTACTGAAGTAAACGAAAAAAAACAAATAATTATAAAAAATTTAATAAATCAATCAAATAAAAAAGTAACAAATAAAAAGGAAAAATAATAAATTTAAGTATCAAGAATAAAAAAAATAGAAAAATTCAGGGTAAATGAAAAAAATTAATTTGGAATAGGAAATACTAAGAAAAAGGGGCCCCCGGGCGATGCAGGTTTCCCCGGCCCCTTTTTAAATATTAGGAAAAATATCGAGGACGAAAGAACCCGAGAGATATTTTGTAAAAGGGTTTTAGTGTGGCTGCGAAGAATGGGGGGGAAATGAATAAACTGAGAGACAGTAATTCGCCCTATTGGGTTTTCCCGTTGTCGTAAATGAGTCTATAGTAAATTGTTTATAGATTTTTTCAGACGAATATACGAAGCGATCTGATCTTCTTGGTTTACACTGGCAGGGGTGATGTTTGCTGTATCTTGGCTTGCTTGTTCCCCTTGAGGTCTTTTCTTCTCTCTCTTCTCTCTTCTCTCTCTCTCTCTCTCTCTCTCTCTCTCTCTCTCTCTCTCTCTTCTCTCTCTCCTCTCTCTCTCTCTCTCTCTCTTCTTTCTTTTCTTTTTCTTTCAGACATCCCTTCTATTCCATTCTATTTAATTTTCAATCTCATC
>NW_023658728.1:0-2500 GCF_015228065.2 Penaeus monodon | reverse complement strand
TCATATTTTGTCACTTTGATGTCATTTTAGGATTTTTTTAAACGTTGGTTCTCACGCTATTCAAAATGTTTTTATTCATGAAAAGTTTAAAGGGATTAATAATATAAAACGTATTTTTAATCGGATACGCCGTATGCTACTAAAAGAAATGAATAAATACATTTTCTTGCGCGTATAGCGGTCCAATCGGCCGAGAAATCACACTGGTCCCTTTCTACAATGCATAATAAAATCATATAAATAATTCAAAATTGATAAAAAGCTGGTTTATCGTGTATATTTCCATAGAGGAACTGCAGATCATAGTGGTAGCAGAATCGAGGGAAAATTCCGACGAGGAGAGAGAGAGAGAGAAAAGAGAGAAGAGAGAGAGAGAGAGGAGAGAGAGAGAGAGAAGAGAGAGAGAGAGGAGAGGAGAGAGAGAGGAGAGAGAAGAGAGAGAAAAGGGGGAAAAAGAGGGGAGAGGAGAGGAGTTTGTTTGCTTGAGATTTGCAAAATTTCGGCTTCCCCCGGGCCCTTTTCATTATCCCGGGGCCTGTGTCAGTTTTTTATGGCTTTCTTTTTTTTTATCGACATCAGTGCTTACCGTGGCGGGGGATGCCAGCAGGCTCCTGTAGCCGTGGTGTAAGCACGCATAATCTTAACCAGCACAGGCTGTGTTCTGGGGTTTGTTTTGGGAAATTTGCGTGGCACACAATTCTCAAGTAAGTAAAAGTGTGCTTCGGCTCGCGCAAGATGAAAACCCCCTTCTTCACTTTCATTTTTATGATCTCCAGGCCATGGTAATTAGGCGATTCTGGCAGAATGATTTCGGTCCCTTGTTTTTATTTCAGAAGTGCCAGTGGTTCATAGCTGTGGGCATTGATACAGCGGCCGAGGGGGGGATTTTTTCCTTTGTAAAACTGCAGGAGGAAGGAGGGGCCGTCACCCTACACTCTTCCCAAATAATTTTGGCTCTGATGATTTCATTCGATTGGGGGCATACCCCGCCCAAATTCGGTAAATTTCAGCAAGCCCTCCCCGATCCCCCGTGGCTGGGGAAAAAAAATTTTTGATAATTTCTACCCCGTGCAAGAAAACCCCCTGGCCCGGTGAGGATGGTAGTCAGAAAGGAATATGTAGGGGTGAGGGTGAAAAACGCGATGCTCTTTTGGGGGCTGGGTTTGACCATGCTCCCTCACGGACGCGTGGCCAGGCTCCCATGAGGGAACTGCTTGCCTGAGCGAGGAGGGTGTCGTTAAAACCCCATGGATTTTGTGGATCCCTTGCTGCGAAACCCGGGGCCTGCAGTTTGGGTCAAGGGATCGACGATTCACTGTGTAATTGTTTTGTGCCCGGAGGGGGGGGTTTAAGACCTTGGGTTTCTGTAGGCGTACAATATTCGTTTTTTTTGTTGCCGTCTCATAACCGAGAACTTATGAGGTTTTTCCCCGGCCCGGGGCTTTGACAAAGTAGGGTGAGGGAGTCCATGCCCCTTTGGGCCCAAAAGGTTCTTTTAGGATGGGATTAAACCCCGGCTGGTGAGACAGCCCCAAAAGTTGTTTTCAACAGCCCTTTTTTGTTTAGGCGTTGACTATTTATGTCTTGGCTTTTGGGTTTCCCGGGAGCCTGGAGACCTTGATAAGAATTTTTGGGTGCCATTAGACAGTTGGGGCCAAGGGGGGAAGGTTTGCCCAAGGAGGTTTAGGGCCTTTGCCCCCCTTGGGGCACCAGAATGACCTGGCGGTCGTTTGGACTGTCTAGTTGGTCTTTAGTTTTTCTTAAAGCCCAAACAGAGCGAGGAGGCTAGAAATGGGCCTGAAGCATGTAATGAATGATCTTAATACTTGTGTCGGCCCCTATGCGTCTTTCCCTCATGTATCATGAAGACAGTTTGATTTTTTTCGGCAAAACCCGTACGGACCTCCTTTTGGGAAAGGGGAGGGTCGGGGTTTTCCTTCCCCCAAAGGGAGAGGTAGTCCCGAAACCCCTCCCAAGTCCATTCCCCCGGGTTTTTAGATTTTGCCTTTTAAACCCCTTGCTTTGAGCCATGGCTTGGATTTTGGCTGCAGAGTCTTTAGTTCGTCCTGAAAAACTCCCCGGATACCAGGGCCAGACAACGTGGGGTTTGTTTAGGGAGTATGGTCCAGTGGAGATGATGCAAGTCGCTGCATAGGAGATGATTGCCCCCACTGGGAGGTTTTGTTGAGGATACGGACATTTTTGTATTAAAAAGGGGGGACTGAGAACCCCACCCGTGGCATTACCTAGGGAGTGCTGGATAGGGACCTTTGGGAATTGATTGGTGTTTTATTCGAAATGCACCCATCCAAACCCAAAAGTTGCTGAGAGAGAGTGAGAAAGAGAAAGGGAGTTAGAGAGAGAGAAGAGAGAGAGATAGAGAGATGAGAATAGGGGCAGTCATTCCCATTTGCGTCACCCCGTCCATCTTCACAGGCAGGTCGGATGGGTAACATAAGACGATTTTTAAGACATTTTGCCCACTGAGAAAAATCAACGG
>NW_023658727.1:0-23172 GCF_015228065.2 Penaeus monodon | reverse complement strand
AGGGATCCCACGCACGGTAAACACACGTGGGGAGAGTTTCCGGGTCCAAGATGAGTAACAGGGGGGGGTGCACCCCCCCTCTCATGGGCCCTTTGGTGCCCCAGGAGCCATTTTGTCTATCCCACTGGTCCCCCCTTTCAGTATGGGTCCCCCTTTGGGCCGGCTCACCAGATCATTGGGCCTCAAGCCCCCCACCGCGGAAAGGCGGCTTCCGGGTTAGGGGGGTTTCGCTGAGGAACACCTTTTATGCGGAAGGTCGTGAGGGTAGGGGTGGAGGGGGGATCGCCATGTACATCCACCAAAGCCCCCTTTTAAAAAGGGTGACTTTTGATTCTATTTTGGAGTTTGTGCATGAAAAGAAAAAATTAATGGCATGTATCGGCTATATGTTCACTTTTTTGGGCCACCTGATGCGTGATAGCCTAGATGAGTCTTTGCTCTTCAGGAAGTCTGCCAAAAATTTAAAGTAATTTTAGTATTTAATGCTCATCATCGTTTGGGGTTTCCCCTGGGGGTGGATGGTGGGGGTGAGAAAGTAGTTAAGTGCTTAAGAGTCTGTTTAAATCTTCTGAATGATGGTAAGTCCGAGGGGGGGTTTGGATGATAATACCGGAAATTTTGAGTTTTATGACTTATCAGGGTCTCTTCATCAAGCACCCAAGTGCCTGGGGCCCACACCTTTGAGACTCGTTGGGAAAAGCGATATTTTCCCTTTTTTGATTAAATATTCATCGACACAGTGAAAACGCCTTCAGCGCCAAAATTTAAGAAAAAACGAGCAGATGGGTCGCCTTCACAAGGGCGAAAAGCTCAAACTTGTGGAGAAACCATTGACGATAAAGTAAAAAAATTTTCAGAATTCGATTATAGAAGAGCTTTGTATCCTTTCTAAAACTTCGACAGATGGTTAAGCATAGATTTCCCATGGGGACACCAGATTGCCGCAGGGTGCTGGCCGACGCAAAAAGGGGCCACAGGTTTTTCAAAAAAATCATAAAACACAAATCACAAATGAGAACTTTGCAATAAAAAATAGCAAGGTCCACTGTAATTAAAATCAATAAGAACAAAAATCTTGAAAAAAAAAACATCACTCACGAGGGAACCAATTTCGACAATCCAAAAAGACATTGCTAATGTACCCCGGGCAGTTCTCTTACACAGCAGCTCGCAAATACCATCCGCTTTTCCGACCATCAAGGAACCCGCGGGAGCTGCAACATTCATTTTTGCCCGGAGATGACTTGTTTATAAAAAAGCCCAAAACAATGAATGAGCTTGCCCGACCCCTAGAACCTGTGGGGGAACACCCCCAGGCCCTGATGAGATTCGTATGAAATGATAAAAGCATTTTAATCAGATGACAGTTTAAGTTGCTAGAAGTGTAAAGGGAAAATTGGAAAAGCCCCCCTTTCCAAAAAATCAGGCACTTCCCCACATCATTCCCATATTGAAAGGGGGGTAACCCCAGATTTCCCACCTACCCCCCAAATTTGCGTTAACAAGTTGCTTATGAGGGTATGGAAAAAATTTGTTCAGTAGGCTATGTTTTTTTAATTTCCAGTAATTTCTAGTTGCGAGCAGTGCTTTTTCCGCAAGGGGGGCCCCAAAACCTCGATCAACTAGAAAAGCGGACAGTCATTTTCAAGAGGCCTTTGCCAAAAAAAGTTTTTATGTTTTCAGTATTTTTAGAATAAAAAAAAAGCCTAGCAGGGACAGGGATATGGCCTACCAAAAAAAACTTTATGTTTTGGATTACGGGGAAATTGCCTTTTTTTATTCAAAATTTCATTTTGACAGAACGTTTGCGTAAAAATTATTTTCCGAAAATGTCACTTTTCAGATTTTTTGAGGAAAAAAGGGGTCCCACAAGGAAGTGTCTTGTCAAAAAACATTATTTTTGTATGATAAAGACACTTACCAGCTCCCCCTCGGAATTTTAAATACTCACTGTACGTGATGTTTGTGCATTATGGCATTCCCCCCCCCCAGAAATAATGCAAAATTTCTCAGCAAATCGCTTCCCAAATTTGGGGCCGGATTGTCATAACGGGGGCCCCCAGTGGGGTTTTAGTTTCCATTCGAAAGAGTTTTGGGGGTAATCTTTTCCGTAGGAAAAAAGCGAAACATCAGGCTAACTCTGGGGCAACCACTCAATACCATTCAAAATTTCTGCAAAGTTTTGGGCTATTTTTTGATAGGACTCAATTGGAAACACCCATTGATCAGTTAAAAAATAAATGTAAAAAAAGCATTTAAGTTTTTAAAAGTGCATTTCTGGTAAAAAATGGGAGTGATAGGACATCTTGCTAAGGTATAAAACCCCCTGATTAGGTTAAAGTAGATTATGGGTCAGTCGTGTATGATTCGGCATCGAGAAAAGTTAAAAGGTTTGGTGCTGTGAGAATGCCTGTTTGGGGTGTTTGGGGGCCCTGAAGGGGCACTCGGACGAGCGTTTTGGGGGGGAGTCAGGAGTCCTCCACCCCCGACTCAGGCGCGGCCAGTTACCCTTGAGCTATGCCGCAAAGGTGGCTCGAGACCGAGCCCCCTAATGGCAATAGTGGCATTAGCCCCTTTTGCCACGAGACTCCACGACCTCGTAGAAATCGGATAGATCTCTTCCCATTGATACCCGGGTTCAGTCAAACATAGCCCATGGGAAACCCCAATTTTTCTATCATGGAAGCCTGGCTTCCATAGCCAAGGTCATGGACCGGAGGTGGGGGTACGCCAGAGGTTCATAGAGACCCTTTTTAAAAAACATCTCCCTTTTTTCATATATTTTACCGAGGGCTCCAAGACAATGGTGTGGGGGCGGGGTATGGCGACGAAGTGAACTAAATTTCAGACTCCCGAATTTACATCGATCTTTCTTGCTGAACTTTTTCCCATTGAAAAAACCTTTGATTTGCGTATCGACGACCCACGTGAATAGAAAATTTTTCAGTTCTTAATTTCACTTAAAGCCATCAAATCGTTAGAAAACCACCAAAAAGAACTACTGGGTAATATCATTCGTAAGCTACAGGCCAATAAATAAATAAAAAGCAAATAGGGGTACCGGGCCCCTTTGGGTACCAGGGCAATGAGAAGGCTGAAAAATTTGGGCCGGGTCAACGGCGATCTGGCCCTTTAGCATAGCCCGTACAGATCTCAGGTGTTTTGTGTCTCTTATAAAAGCAAAAAAACTGTGGCAAAAGTGAGTGGACCAACCTATAATTAGAAACAATCAAACAAAAATAGAACGTGGGACAAGCCCACGGGAAAAAACAGAAGGGAGGAGGGGTTTTGGGCGACTGAGAGTAAAACCCCAGAAGGCTAACCCCCTCACCCCCTATATAAAAAAAAAGTTTCCCCCCACAATGCCCACATTGCCAAAACATCCCTCACAAAGCCATCTCATGAAACTTGCCAAAAAATATAAAAATTAAAAGACAACCAAAAAAAATTACTTCACAAGAAAAAACCTCCCAAATACTTATCAAACCTGTTAACAAATAGAAAAATAATAAGTAAAGTAATCATTTTTTCAAAGGGGAGACAAAATTTTAGCCCTTTATATAGTTTGGGACAGAATAAACGGGATCCATTAGTTAAAAAACCTTTTGGCCCCACATGCCGTGGTTGATCCCAAGAAACCCAACAAAGAAGAAGTCGTACCATCAGTGTTATTCTTTATTTTAATTTTACAATTAAAAGTTATTTTTCATGGATAATATGTTTTCATCCAATTCTAATAATTTTTTTCCTTAATATGTATATTCAAGTAATTAATATTTTCCTAATTAATTTTGTATGTTAAAAATTTTGAAGGATATGAAGGAGTAAATATAATCTTTTTTCAACGGGTCTTTTTTTATTATACATTCTTTAGTAGAGAGAAATTACAGTATGTATGGGTTTCAGTTTTGCCAGATGTAAAAGAGTTTTAATAGGTCCCAGGAAGGAGGTTTTTGTGAAAATAAATTTATTTTTTGTCTATAATGTTTTGATAATGAAATTGTGTAGATTATGCTTTACTCAAGGTTACAAAATTTGGGTTACTTTTTAATTTTGGTTTTATAAACCCTTAAAAGGTGTTGAATAAATAATTATTATGGAATTTTGTATTATTATTTTTCAATTAATTTCTAGATAATTAAAAATTTGATGATTAACATGTGGTTTTGTTCTAAAAAAATGGCTTTTCCCGGGTTTTTAAACATCATGATAGAAAATTACAACAGAATCCCCAAATTTTCACTGGAGTCCCTCTTACATTAACACAACTCCAAGGGGATTGCAGACAGCCAAGGATGCCGAAGGGTAGCAAGAGGTCTTACCAGGAAAGTACATCCTCTTAAGAAACTGCCACCAAGAAAATTTGCTCATAAGATTGGAAGATTTTTGTAACGGGATGTGATTTTTATACGGGGGTGAAAATGCCATGTAAATTTTTCCTTTATTTCTAAAGGTGGAAAGAAAGAGAGTGACCTTGTAGAAGTAAAGCTATTATGAGCTAGTAGAATAAGGTAGAAATTGTTACGAAAAACTACGAAAAGTAAAGAATTCAGATACAGTGTCTAGTATCAAGGAAAAAAAGTGGAAAGTTAAAGGTCTACAACCTCCTGTGTTCATGTGGAAATTGGGGGAATATCCAAATTTTAGAGAAGACTAAAAAACGGTTAATGGAAAGTAGTTTGAAAGGCCCCTATGGATTAAGATTTGTTGGTGGAATAGCACTGGTTTTAGGAAGGGATAGAAATGATTATGATAAAATTTTTTGACAGATTAACAAAAAGTTTGGTGATCATTGCAAATTAGTAGATGCTGTCTTTTGTGTTTTGAAATCCTTTAACCCTTTTAATAAAGGGGAAATAAAAGGTTTTTGTGGGGATGGTAGAGAAAGTTGAGAGATGTTGGCTTGTTTTAAGGAGAAGAATTTTGGAATAAAAAAATGGGAAAAACATGGTGAGTTTTGGGGAAAAAAGGTTATGCCTGCCCAAAAAAGGACGGAGTGGGTTTTTTGTTCAGAAGATTACGGAATACTAGAGTTTTTGCTAAGAGAAAAGGGGTGATGGAATTTGGATTCTAGGCAAGATCAAACATACAAGCAAAAAATTATTTTGCCCACAATGCTATCAGTAATGTAACTATGAACAGAGTGTGGAGCCCGTTAAATCTATTCAGAAAATCCAAAAGCCCCAAAAAGAACTAAAACTTTGTTTGCCCTCTTTTAACACCCACTATATCAGTTAATACACTGAAATTGATCGGGAAAATGTCAGTCCAAAAGGGGTTAAGTGTTGGTTACATGATTCTAAAAGCATAATAATATGATTGCAAAAAAATTTAAAGATATGAGAAATTTTCTAAAAAAAAAACGAAGTTGTCAGCCCGAAACCCGTGAGCTTTTTAAAGGTTATATATATCAAAATGGTGCATTTAAGAAGGGCCTGCAATACTGCAAATTTTTGGGGACCAAGGTATCACAAATTTCACCATCCCCAATGATACCTATATTGAAGGACTAATTTTTCATAAAAAATTTTCTTCAGGAAATCGAACAAAGAATCAGGGATAAAGTACTCCAAGACAAATAAACAAATAGAAGCAATTTACCCTACTACTTTCCCAGGAAGTGACACAACCTAATAAAATTTAATACACCCTTAGATTTGCCTAAGGGGTAAAAGTGTCACCTGTCAATCACCAAAGTGGGGGAAGAATAGATTTCTTGGAGAGCAAAGTTTATATTCTACCCTTGGTCGTTTTGAGGGCAAAGTTTGGTCCATAATGCTTAGGGATTGAAAATATTACTGGCTAATGTAAAATGGATTTGACTAAAGCAGCAGAATTTTTTGATGACATTAAAATTGTGTTTTGATAGCCCCGAAGGTGATATTGATTTTTCAGAGGGTTTAATGGGTAGTTAATGCCCCAAATTGAGCATCAGTAGGGAATTTGAAAATTTTGCAAAAAAAAGTTTGGTTATGCATTTGTGGGTCACAAAAAGATCAAGTTTGAATCACAGAGGGATGATAATTCAAAAAAAAAAGTAAACCATGTTGCGGGGTCCTTAAAATAAATGATATGAGTGCCATGATATGCCCCAAATTTAAATTAAATTTTGGGGAGATTTTTTTAAAATTTAGAGTCTTAGGAATATGGTTCCAAGATGTGGTGGATGTAAGTGTGGCTCTGTGCAATAGGAGACAAAAAATTTTTAGATCAAAGGGAAAGGGAGTTTGCTTTTATAAATGATGGATTTAATTACAAACCCAGAAAAGAAATGTTGGGGCCCGGAAATACCAGGATCAAAGAGACTGAAGGGTTTCCTAACAAATAAACCGTAGCATTGCCAAAATGAAATCCCTGAAAGAAGGCTTGATAAATTAGGGGGCCCCAGTTTCGTAAGATATATGATGGCTAGAATTAAGGATATGATTTAAGTAAAAAAATACCAAAAGGTGTCAGTCAAAGGATGAATGACTGTAAAGGACCCGTACTTATAAACACCATCATGAAATCCTAAAAATGATTCTAGTTCCACTCAAGTCCGCAATATTCAAAATCTTCAGCCTCCTACATGGGGCACAAATTAAATTATTTGGGCAAATGGGGCCAGTTCTTAAAACAGCTTTATTTGGGAAATTTTGATAAGATTTCTCAAGGAAAGGGGATTATCTGGAGACATTCAAAAAAAAGTAAACTCTGTAAGACTAGGCTTTTTAGAACAAACCCCCCCCCCAAAATTTTTGTGGTGTAATTGGATGCAATAGGCCCCCTGACCTTATATTTTAACTGCTGTTTCATTTGGGGATCGGCCCCGTGGAGTGTTGCCATGAAATGCATGAAAAAACTTTCTGAGATGTGTGAAAAAAATTCCCGAAAATAAAGAGTGTTTTGATGGGATTTATATGTAGATTTTTTTGTGTAGTTGTGAGGTATTTTCCCAAAGCAAAAAAAAACTTATGAATAAAAATTAACCAGTTTTAGGTGAGGGTTAAAATAAAAAAAAGGTTTGACAGCCCCAATAGGTAATGGATGATTTGAAGTTATGGATAGCCACAAGAAAAGGTTCTTGGTTTTATTGGACACCAACTGAGGATAGATTTTTTTTACAAGGGGCAAAACGAATTTTGTACGAAATTTAGGAATGTTCGTAAAGGTCCTTTTTTAGAGGGTTTGTTTTATGCTAACTGCCTAAAATTTTGGGCAAAAAGAATGATTCAGAGTCAAGTAGCAGCGATTATGGGCCCATTGGGGGTTTTAAATTTTCCCTTTACATTAATCCCAAAATGTTAATGAGGAAAAATTAAAAGGAACGAAATGGGTATGGTTGGTTGGGATGATGCAATACCCGAGAGATAAGAGACAAATGGAGCAAATTTTTTTCAAGAGGTTTTTTAATTTGGGGAATTTTTCTTTGCTAGATGTGTCAAGCCAGAAAAAGCTTTTGGGGAAAAACCCAAAGTTGTCATCTATTTTAGATGGTAGTTTTTTGGCATATGGGGGGTTTTGATATGTTTGATGGGAGTTAGTAGATGGGCATTTTTAGTCAATTTAGTTATGGGTAAGAATAGGATAGCTCCAATCAAACAACTTACAATACCTCATTTTGAACTATGTGGTGGGCATAATTTTTCCGACTGCGGGCCTTTAATGAGAAAGAATGATTTGGGAAAAACTAGTCTGTAAGGTTGTTCTTATAGTTGAGCACAAACCAGAATGAGTCCTATGGATTTGGCACATTTTTGGTGAACAAAAAGGGGGAGAAAAAACAAGCAAAAACAGATCCTTGTGAAGGTGAGTGAGCACTGCAGAAAAAAACCCGTGATTTCCTACTCGATCTGTATTTAAGTCCTTCGTGCAATTTTGTATGGCAGAAAGGGGGCCGGTTCTTAACTTTTCCATTTTTAAAGGCCAATTTAAACAAATTTATAAGGAACTGCCAGATGGTAGGTGTTGTGATGGGAAAAGCAAGTCTGAAAATTATTTGAAAAAAAAGCCCCCTTTATAAATTTCGAAGATTTAGTAGTTTCAAAAAAGCTTTTGGGGGGTTACAGCTCGAGTGACGGGGCATTAAAGTTAAACTTCAAAGTAAAATTTTGAATCCACCTCACCTAAACAATTTAAAGGGAAACAGAAAGCATTTTTTTTGCAGGAACAAGAGACCTTACAGCCCCATTGGATAAGGCTTACCAGAACTAGGCCCAAAATTGACAGCAGTGGGGTAATTGTAGTGGGTAAAAAAATGTCTAACGGCTTAAAGAAAAAAGTTATTAGGCTGTACTTACAACATCGCATGAGGTAGCATGCGGAGTAGAGGTCTTTGGCTAAGTTCAAAGTAAATTTGAGTCCCTGGTATCAACGTTAGCCCCAAAAACAGAGCGACGTGTGTATTTAAAAAAATTAGGGGCTGTAAACTGTTGGGCAGAAAAAAGGGGGAAGTAAGTTCGAAAAGGTTTAAACCCGCTCCACCTTTTTACTAACTTCATTAGATTTTTTGGACCTTTTGAGATCAGAGATACTATCAAACTGAGAAAAAATTTTTAAAGCGTATGGTACCATTTTTACTTTCCTTTTGACTCGTCAATATACTTGGATTTTTCGATATTTTCGCTAAAAAACCTTAACGCTTTAAGGATTTGTATCTATTTTTGAAGGGAAACCACAACCCCACATTCAGATTCAGGTACACAGTTTGGGCTGCCAGTAAGGAGTAAAAGGTCATAAGGCGTAATGGGATTTATCAAAAATCATTTTACTAGGTCAAAAAGGAATATTTTGGATTTAAAATTCTGCAGAGGTCCCCGGGAAAATGGTTTTAGAGAATGTTGATTAGGCAATAAGAGAACATAACCCTAGCGATTCGGGATTCTAAATTAAATTTTTGGGGAATTAAGACATTATTTTAAGGGTAATCTTTGAATGGGACCTATTTGGGATGAAAATGGTTTGATGTTTAAGCAGGGTCTTATTCAGCCCCAATGATCTGTTACTTGGTAGAGCTAGTAACAAGGGGCCCAACCCGGTGCAAAAAAAAGAACCCAACCCAAAAGCAAAAAACAGCCTCGAGTTTTCGGGTGTATTTTTAATAGCTTTTAGAAAAAAGGTTAAGATTATTTTCCTACTCAATTTTAGACAAAAGTGGCCAACACAACAAAGAAAAAGTCCGTTGGGGGCATTGTTTTTCTAAAAAATAAAGGGTTTTGTTCAAGGAAATTGGAAACTGGCTCAAGTTAAATCGTAAACCAAGTAGAGATGGGAAAGTAAGAGATGCCAAAACAATACAAGATTCAAAAGGCAGGAAATACCTTGAAGTTCAAGAAGATTCTTGTGTTAAAAGACTGTACTCAGATTAATAGTCTTTTTGCCTGTGGAGGAAATCCTTTGTTGGGGGGGGGAGTGTATCGAGCGACGATTGAGAAGAAATGTTTAAATATTATGCTGTTGAGTTTTTTTTTCAATTAAATATAATTTTTGTGTTTTTGTAATATTAAAAGAAAATGGGAAAGTATCCACTATGCTGTGCCAATAGATGGCGTTTGGTTTTTTAACCCCATGTTCGTGTTTTTTACATGACAGTTTGCTCCTTTGGGCCCGTCCTTTGTTTTCGATTTGATTCATTAATTTAATTGTTAAAATTAAAAGTTATTTTTACGCCAGTGGGGTCTTTGTCTCTGTGCGAAACATGGTTAACATGAAAAGGAGACCTGGGGATGTGTTAAAAAGAAGGGACTGGGCAAACATGACGCAAAATGGTTTTGAGCGGAGGAACAAGCCCAAAAGACGGTTTGGGGGCTGCTCGTGAAAAACCCATGTGTTTCCCTTGTGACCGATAAAATTTTTTGTTGCCCCTTTTAAAGCTGTATCGTGCAGTGTGAATGCTGGTTTTCCCCCGTATTGTGCCTATAGAAAAAAGGCGGGGAAATAACTTGGTAAATAAAAAAAGACTGTCATTTTTTGTTTATTTTGTGCCTGCCTCGCCCCCTTGGCGTTTCCCCCCCTTTTTTTTTGGAACGTGTGGTGCTCGGGGCCCCCTTTGGGGCTGTTTAGGGTTACGCCCCCGTGGATAGCAGCCCTCTGCCCAGCCGCCTTGGTTGGGGGCAGAGAGACGAGGCGGTCGGTAACATTAGTTTCATGGAAAAAGTTTTGTTCAGTTTTAATTAAGTTTTCCTAATTAATATTGAGTTCTCAGTAGATAGGAAAATGAAGGAGTAAATTAATCTTGTGTCAACTGTCTTTTATTATATATTCATATTGTAGAGAGAAATTAAGTATGAATCGGTTTCAGTTGTCAAGATGCGAAGAGTTTTTATTGGTCATCAGGATAGGAGGATTTGTAACTAAATCATTTTTGTCTTAAATCTTTAAATGAAAAAAGGTATGATTTTTTTTTTCAAGGTCTACCCCATTTTTTGAATATTAATTTGGTATTATAAATTTTTTAAATGTGTGTTGAATTAAAATTATTAGGAATTTTTTGTATTTATTATTTTCTTTTTAATGTTATATTTTATTTCTAGATAAATTTAAGAATTGATAGAGATTATCATATGAAAAATGTTTAAGATGTATGCATTTTCCGGTTGAAAATCTATGATAATAAAATTTCAACAGCCTACCTGATTTCATGGAGTCCCTTTACAAATGGAACTCTCTGCACCGTAAAAACGGCACGCTAAGGCCCCCCCCCTCAGCCCCACCCCCCCCGCGTAGATAAAGGTAGGCATGAGTTCCCAAAGGGGGGATCCAGTTTACAAAAGAGAGTTACCTAAAGCCGGAAAAAAAAAATAAACAGAAAAGAATGGCACGAAAACTAACTGAAACAATCAGATTCGCGCATCAAAAAAAGAGGTGCGCAAAAAAAAAGATCATTAAAGGCAATACCTCGTTTGGGTTATGATAAAAATCTATCAATAAAATGTGGGAAGGGGGGGAATAAACAGGGATAAAATTATATTAAAAAAAAAGCTTAAAGTGCCTTAAAAAGACAAAAATTATTGATATATAATTAAAATTTTTTTAAAGAGAGTTCCTTAGGAAACTAATAAGACCCTTTTAGTCACAATCCCCCCCAATTTCATTTTTCGTGCTGCCAGCCAGAGAAAATTTTTTCCCGGAAAAATTAATTTTTAATAATATTTTTTATTGTTTATTTTTATTAAATTAGGAATGAAAAAATGTGTTTTAAAATTGGTGAATTATTTTAGCGATTTGGGTTTTGAATAGTATTATTTTTATCAGACAAGGACGAGTAATGGAAAGAAAAAAGGAGAACGGTGGGGGGGGTGTGGGTGTGGTTGGTATGATTTAATATTAAAATAATATATAATATATATATATTAATAATATAATAAATATAATTATATGTATGTATACAGGACATATGTGTAATAATGTATAATATGTATAGTACATACACAAATATAATATATATATAATAATAAATATATATATAAATATATGATATGAATATATAAAGAATTAGTAATATATATAATATAAAAATTATAATATAATTAATTATATGATATTATTATAAGATAAATATTATATATAATAATATATTATATATAGTGTATAAATTATATGATAGAATTATTATTTTATTATTATTATATTATTATTATAGTATATAATATACATACTAATATATAAAATATATTATAAATTATTTTAATATATTTTACATTATTATAATGTATGTAATTATTATCAACAATGTACAAAGTATGAAAGATAAGATAGATATTTATATTTGTGAGTTATATTATTATAATATATAAATATATATATAATTATATACTCATACACACCACACCCACACACCACCCGTTCTTTTTCTTTCATTATCTCTGTCCTTGTCTGATAATAAAAATACTATTCAAAACCAAATCGCTAAAATATATTCACCAAGTTTAAACACACACTTTTCATTCCTAAATTTAATAATAAATAAACGAATAAACAATATTATTAAACAATTAATTATTCACGGTACAAAATGTTATCTCTGGCTGGCAGCACGTAATGTATTGGGGAGGATTGTGACATAGAAGGTCTTATTAGTTTCCTAAAGGAGACTACATCTTTAACAAAATTTAATTATATATGCAATAATTTTTGTCAGTTAAGGCACATTTAAGCTTTGGTTTTTAATATAATATTTATCCCTGTTTATTTCCCCATTCACATTTATTGATAGATTTTTATCATAATCCAACGAGGGGTACTTCCCTTTAATGATCTGTTTGCCCCACTCTTTCGTTGATGCAGGAATTGATTGTTTGAGTTAGTTGGGCCATTCTTTTCGTTTTTTTTTTTTTTCCCGGGCATTAGGAAAAACTCTCTTCGGGTAAAAAAACGGATCCCACCTTGGAACTTTTCCCTTCCTTTATCTATGCAGGGGAGGGGTGTCTGAGGGGGGGGCCTAGGTGCCGGTTTTTACGGTGAGGGAGTTGCCATTTGTAAAGGGACTCCAGGAAATTCAAGGTGGGTTTTGTAAACTTTATTATCATAGATGTTTAAACCCGGGAAAATGCATACACTTTAAAACAATTTTTAAAATTGTAACCCTTATCAATTTTAATTATCTGAGAAATGAATAAAAATTTTAATAAAAAAAAATAATAAAACAAAAAATTCCATAATAATTTTAATTTCAACACACATTTAAAAATTTTATAATACCAAAAAATAGTATCACAAAGGTGTAGACTTGAATAAAACAGTAAATCATACACTATTTATTATCAAGAATTAAGACAAAAAAAATTTAGTTACACAATACCCCCTTCATGATGCCCAAATAAAAAACCTTCGATCTATGACAACTAAAACCCGATTCATACATAAATTTCCTCACATATTAAAATATATAATAAAAAGACCAGTTGACACAAGTTTATATTTACTCCTTATATGCCTATCTTTATGAGAACAAAAAATTTTAATTTGGGAAAAAAACATTTTTAAAAAATGAATCAAAACATTTTATCCATAAAACATAATTTTTACCCCGACCCCCTGTCTCTCTGCCACCAACAAAAGGCAGGTAGGCAGAGGGCGTGCTATCCACAGGGTCGTGAAACACGAAACAGCTCCAAGAGGCACCGAGCACCACAGCGTTCCAGAACCCCAAGGGGGGAAAAACCCCCAAAGTGGCGAGGCAGGGCACGAAAAAAACACAAAATGACAGTCTTTCCTTTTTTTTACACAAGTTATTTCCCCGTCATTTTTATAGGCACAATAAGGGGGGAAACCAGATGTCCCCTGACGTAAGCTTATAACAGGGAAAAACACAAAATTATATCAGGTCACAAGGGCCACAAGGTCTTCACAGGAGCAGCCCCAACTGCGTTTTTGGTTGTTCTCCGCCCCAAAACCCATTTGCGTCATGTTTCCCCAGGTCCCTTTTCATGTTAAACATGCCCAGGTACCCTTTTTCAGTTAACACTGTTTGCAAAAGGGGAAAAAGACCCACTGGCGTGCAATAACATTAATTTAACAATTAAAAAAATGAATCAAATCGTAAACAAAGGACGGGCCAAGGAGCGAACGTCATGTAAAAAAAACACGAACATGTGGAAAAAAAACCCAACGCCTTATTGGCACAGCAAGTGGATACTTTCTTTTCTTTAAATTTTTACAGAAACCACAAATATATAATGTAATTTGAAAGAAAAACACTACAGCAAATAATTTAAAAATTTTCTTCTCAATCGTCGTGACGATACACTCCCCACCCCAAACAAAGGGAATTTCCCACAGGCAAAAAGGGGACTATTAATTGAGTACAGATCTTTTAACACAAGAATTTTCTTGAATTATAGGTTTTCCTCCCTTTTTAATCTGTATTGTATTGTAGCATTTTTTTACTTTCCATCTCTCTTGGTTCTACAGTTTTTAATTGAGCCATTTTCCCAATTTCCTTGAATAAATCCTTATTCTTTAGAAGAACAATGCCACCAAGCTGGACATTTTTTTGTTGGGGTTCCCATTTGTCTTAAAATTAGAGTAGGAAAAAAACTTAACCATTTTTTTAAAAGCTTTTAAAACAATACGATCCGTAAATCGAGGGCTTTTTTATTTTTAGGTTCTTTTTTTAGCACACTGGTTGGAAAACCTTGTTACTAGTTTTCTACCAAGAAAGACAGGGGCAGAAAAAAGCCGTTTAAAACTCAATACCGGGTTCATCCCAATGGGTCTTTTCTTTAGAAGATAGCCATTAAAATAATAGTCGAAATTTCTCCAAAAGTTAATTTAGAATCCCGAATCGCTATGGTTAGGGTTCTCTTAATTGCCCTAATCAAACATTTCAAAAACCTTTTGCCAGGGAGCCTCTGAGAATTTTTTAAATCCCCAAGTAGTTCCTTTTCGACACCTGTCAATGTTTTTTGATAAATCCATTACGCCTTATGCCTTTTAAAACTCCTACTGGCAGCCATAACTGGTCCTGAATTGAATGTTTTTGGGATGTGGATACCCTCTAATAGATAAAAAAAATCTCTTAAAAAGCAGTTAAGAAGCTTTGTTTGCTGAAATATCTGCTAAATCCAAAAATTTTGCACGAGTCATAAGGCAAGTGAAAATGGTCCCATACGTTTCAATATTTCTCAGTTTTGAAGATCCGATCTCAAAAAGGTCCAAAAAAAACTAATGAAGTATAGTGAAAAGGTGGGCAGGATTTAAACCCTTTCAAAAAACTTATTGGCCCCTTTTTCTGTCCAACAGTTTACAGTCCAAAACCTTTTAAATAAAAACCGTCGACTCTGCTGCTTTGATCTAACTTGAGTACCGGGGGACTAGAATTTACTTTGTAATTTACCCAAAGACACTTACCGGCTGATTACCTCACAGATGTTGTAAGTACAGCCTAAAACTATTTTTTTTAAGCCATTGACATTTATTACCCATACAATTTTGCCACGTGTAAATTTTTGGGGCCTTTTGGAACCCTTACTAAAATCGGGCGTAAGGTCTTGTTCCATGCAAAAAAAATGCATTTTCTGTTCCTTTAAAGTTGTTTGGGTGATGGTGGATTATAAATTTTTGAAAATTAGTTTAATAGCCCCGATCATCGAGCTGAAAACCCCAAAAAAAGAAATTTGTAATACTAAATTATCTGTTTTAAAAGGAGGGCATTCTTTCAAAAAAATTTTTCAGACTTGATGTCTCACAACACCTACTCTATCTGGCAGTTTTTCATTATAAATTTGTTTAAATTTGGCCATTTAAAAATGGGATAATTTAGAAGAGGCCTTTCTCCCTACAGAATTGCACTGAAGGTACTTAAGAGGGGACAAGACGAGTGGGAAAAGATCAGCAGGGTTTTCTGCAGTGCTCACTCACCATCACAAGGATCTTTTTTTGTTGTTTTTCTCCCCACTTTTTCACCACAAATGTCCCAAATCCATGGGAAATCATTCTGGATTTGGTTTAAAAACTATAGAGGAATAAAAACCTTTTACAGACTAGAATTTCCAACTGTTCTTTCTCAATTAAGGCCCGCAGTGGGCAAATTATGCCCACCACATAGTTTAAATGGGGTATTGTAAGTTGTTGATGGAGTTTTCCTATTTTTAGCCATAAAAAAATGTGATCATAATGCCCATCTACAAATCCCAAAAACATATGCACAACCCCCAATCCCCAAAAAATACCATCTGAAAGAGACAAGCATTGGTTTACCCAAAGCTTTTTTTGGTTGAAACCCACTAGAAAAAGAAAATTCCCAAATTAAAAAAACCTATGGAAAAAATTGCCCCCATTTGTCTCTTAGTCTCTCTGGGGATTCATCCCCAACCACACACATTTACCCAATACGTTCATTAGTTATAGTTTTCTCATTAAACTTTTGGGATTAATGTAAATGGGACATTTAACCCCAAAGGGGTCATAAATCGCTGTACTTGATCTGAATCATTCCTTTTCAAAATTTTTAGGAAGTTAATCCAAGCTTAACCATCTAAATAAGGACCTTTCGAACTTTCCTAAATTTCGTAAAAAAATTCAGCTTGACCTTTAAAAAAAATCTATCCTCAGTTGGTGTCCAGAAAAACCCAAAAACCCTTTTCATTGGGGGGTATAATAACTAAAACATCCTTTTACCTAGTTGGCTGTCAAAATCCATTTTTTTTTTTTGAACCCCCCCCTAAAACTAGGTTAATTTTATTCATAAGTTCTTTTTGCTTTGGAATCCCTTCCAAAACATGCACAATATAATTACAATGAACCCCCCTACTCAAAACCCACTTTTTATTTCGGGGAAATTTATTTTCACAAATCTCAGCAGTTTTCTTCAGGCAGTCATGCAATACTCCACTGGGCCGACCCCCAAATGAAAACAGCGTTAAAAATAAATGATCAGGAGGCCTTTTAGCATCCATTTTACCCCCAAAAAATCTGTGGGTGTGTTGTTTTAAAAAGGGCCTAGTCTTACAGATTTGTAATTTTTGATATGTCCCAGATAATGAACCTTTTCCTTGACGAAATTTATCAGAATTTCCAATCAAGTGTTTAAGAATCGGGACCATTTCCCCAAAAAATTTTTTTAATTTGTGCCCCAGTAGGGGTAAAAGATTTGGAATACTATGCGGATTGAGGGGAAAAATAAAAATCAGGTTTTAGGATTTCTGATGGTGATATAATGTACAGGTCCTTTACAGTTTTATCTTTTTGAGGACAACCTTTTGGTATTTTCTTAAATTTCATATCCAAATTTCAGCCATCATATATTTACAGTATGTGGTCCAAATTTTTATAAAGCCCTTTCAGTGGATTTCTTTTTGGCAATAGCTGGTTATATTGTTAGGCAACCTTCAGTCTCTTGATCCAGGGTTTTTTTCAGGCCAACTTTTTCTTTTCTGGGTTTGTAATTCAATCCATCTTTTATCAAAGCAAAACCCCCTTTCCTCTTGTACTAAATTCTTGTTTCCTTTTGCACATGAGCCACACTCCCCCCACATCTTGGGAAAAACACAGATTTACCTATGGGGGACTTCAATTTAAAAAAAAATCTCCCAAATTTAATTTTTCAAATTTGGCATATCAGGGCCTCATATCATTATTTTAAGGAACCCGAAACATGGTTTTTTTTTTTTGAAGTTATCTCCCTCTGTGATTAAAAACTTGATTTTTGTGGGGGACCCCAAGCAGAAAACCAAAAACATTTTTTGTAAGTTGAAAAATTCCCTACTGTGCTCTAATTTGGGGGGGCATTAAGCTACCCAACTAAACCTATGTTTAAATAAATATCCCCTTCTGGGTATCTAAATCACAATTTTTAAAATTCATCAAATAATTTGTGCTTTAGTAAATCCATTTTAATATAGCCGATGTAATTTTTTCAACCCCAAAAAGCAGTTATGGACCAAATTTGCCCGCCCAAAATGCCCAAGGGGAAAAATAAACTTTGCTCTCCAAAAAATCTATTTTCCTCCCCCTTTGGGGATGACAAAGGGGACACTTTTACCATTTGCGCAAAATCTAGAGGCTTATTAATTTTATTAGGTTTTTGTCACTTCCCGGAAAGTATGTAGGGGTAAAATGCTTCTATTAGTTTTTGCATTAGGAGTATTATCCTGATTCTTTGTTCAGATTTCACTGACAGAGTTGTATGAAAAAATTAGTCCTTTAATATAGGTATCATTAGGGGATGGTGAAATTTGTGATAAAATATGGGCAATAGTGCAGATTGCAGGCCCTTCTTAACGGGGACCATTTGATAATGATAACCTTTAAGAAAAACATACAGGTTTGCGCTGACAACTTTAGTTTTTTTTAGAATTTCTCATATCTTTTTAATTTTTTGCAATCATATATATTTTGCTTTTAGAATCAGTAACCAACACTTAACCCCCTTTTGGGTGGGGGCATTTCTGACAGATTACAGTGATTAACTGATAAGGGGGTTTAAATGAGTCAAAAAAATTTTTAGTTCTTTGGTGCTTTTGGGTTTTTTTGAATAGATTCAACAAGGCATCCCCATCTGTTTTAAGTTTACATTACTGATACATTTTGACAAAATAAAATTTTTTGCTTGTAGTGTAGATTTGCACTAGAACCAAATACCCCCCACCCTCTTTTTTCGCAAAAAAAACTAGTTTCCCGTAATCTTCTGACCAAATAACCCCTACGTCTTTGTGTGGGGCATAAAAATTTTTTCCCCAAAACTCACCATGTTTGCCGTTTTTATTTTTTCCAAATTCTTCTCCTTTAAATCAAGCCCAAAATCTCTAATTTCTCTACCAACCCCACAAAAACCTTCCTTATCCCCTTTATTAACAGGTTTTAAGGATTTCAAATCACAAAAGACAGCATTACTAATTTGCAATGATCACCAAAATTTTTGTTAATCGTCAAAAAATTTTATCAAATCATTTTTTATACCTTTCACTAAAATCCAGTGCTATTCCCCCAAGCAAGATCTTAATCCATAGGGATCCTTACTAAAAAAATACTTCCATAACCGTTTTTGTCTTCTCTAAAGTTTTGGAAAATTCCCAATTTCCACATGAACACAGGGGTTGTAGATTAAATTTTACACTTTTTTCCTTTATACTGAACTGATCTGAAATTTTTACTTTTTTGTAGTTTTCTGTTTCATGCACATTTCTAGCCCCTTTTTCATCTAGTCATCAATATAGCTTTTAGCTTTTACAAGGTCACTTCTTTCTTTCCCCTTTTAGAAAAAAATGGTAAATATTCACATGGGGATTTTTTAAACCCTGTATAAGAATCACATACCTCGTTACAAAATTTCCAATACTGTATGGGGGGTTTTTTTGGCGGCGTTTCTGTGAAGAGGATGTCTTTCCCGGTAAAGACCCCCTTGGCACCATTGAGCATCCTTGGCTGCTGCAAATCCATCGGAGTGTGTTGAAAAAAAAGGACTCCAGTGAAATTTAGGGGATTTTTTTAAAAATTTTCTATATAGATGTTTAACCTGGAAATGCACAATTTTTTGAAAAAAAAATCCACAGTTTAAACTTCAATTTTAATTTTTGAGAAAATTAATTTAAAAATAATAGATACAATTTTAAATTCCAAAAAATTATTTTTTTAAACAATTTTAAGGGTTTTTAATACCCAAATTAATAGTAACACAAATTTTGTAGGGCCTTGAGTAAAGCAGTAAAATACACAATTTCATTTTCAAGCATTATAGAAAAATAATAAATTAGTTACACAATACCTTTTTATCACTGGTGAAACCTATTAAAAATTTACATCTGTGACAACAAATGAAAACCAACATACATGTAATTTCTCCTTTAAAAATGAATTAATAAAAAAGACCAGTTGAAAAAGATTATATTTATCCTTCATATGCCTATCAAACTTTTAAATACAATATTAATTTGGAAAATATTAATTTCTTGAATATACAAAATTTGGAAAAAAATTAAATTAGAATTTGGGTGAAAACATATTATCATGAAAATAAACTATTTTAATTTTAACAATTAAAATAAAAGAGATAACACATGATTGGTATGACTTCTTCTTTTTTGGATTTCTTTTGGGTATCAACCAGGGGGCATGTGGCCAAGGTTTTTAAGCTAAAGGATCCTGTTATTCGCAACTATATAAGGCATAAAGTTTTGCTCCCCTTGAAAAGGATTACTTTACTTTTTATTTTTACATTTTTAACAGGTTGATATAGGAGTGGGGGTTTTTTATTGTGAAAGTAATTTTTTTGGATTGTCTGTAATTTTATATTATGGAAGTTATCATGGATGGGCATGTGAGGATGTTGTGCAATGTGGGCATTTTGGAGGGAAAAAATTTTTTCTATTATGGGGGAGGTGGGTTTGCCTTCTGGGGTTTTCTCTCAGGGGCCAACACCCCCCTCCTCCCTTCGTTTTTCCTGTGGGGGTGTGTCCCCCGTTTTATTGTTTGGTTTTTATTTTTTTATTTTAGGTTTGGCCCCTCACTTTGCCACAGATGTATTTTTGCTTTTTTTAAGAGACACAAAACACCTGAGACTGTACGGACTATGCTAAGGTCCAGATCGCCAGTTGACCCGGTAATTTGCAGCCTTTTCATTGCCCCTGGAACCGAGGGCCTGGGACCCATATTGCTGGGGGGTTGATTTTTGGCACCCTGTTTTGCTTAGAAGAATTAACCAGAGTTCATTTTTGGTGGTTTTAAAAGATTTGATGGCTTTAAGGGAAAATTAAGAACTGAAAAAAAAAATTTCATTTTATCGGGGGTCGCGATAGCGCAAAATCAAGGCTTTTTCAATGGCAAAAAGGGTTTAGCAAAAAAGATCGATGTATGATTCGGCAGCTGAACTTTTTGTTAACATTCAGCGAAACACCCCCACCCAACATCATCTGTCTTGGGGCCTCGGTTATAATGAAAAAAAAGGGAGGGTTTAACAAGGTTCTATGAACCCCGGCGTACCTCCACCCCCGGTGCCCGACCTGGTGATGGAAAGCCCGGCTTCCCTGATAGAAAAATTGGGGGTTTTCCCCTGGTGCTATGTTTGACGAACCAGGGTTTGATGGTAGGAGATCTATACCGACTTTTTCGACAGGGTGGGTCTCGTGGCAAAGGGTCTAATGCCACTATTGCCCTTAGGGTGGCTGGGTCTCGGGGCCACCTTTGCGGATAGCTCAAGGCTAATGGCCGCGCCTGAGTCGGAGTGGGGGTACCCGACTCCCCCCCAAGGACGCTCGATCGAGGCACTTTTAGGGGTCCAAGACACACACGCAAACAGGCATTCGCACAGCATCCAAAAACCTTTCAAACTTGTTTCGATGCCCAATCATACACGGGCTGACCCTAATTACTTAGACCAATCAGGGCTTTATATACCATTAGCAAAGACTGTCTATCAGCCCCCCTTTGTTACCAGAAAAAAGCACTTTTAAAACTTAAGTGCTTTTTGACATTTATTCTTAATGATTAATGTGGGGTTTCCCAAATTTATCTACTATCAAAAAGTAGCCCCAAGAAACTTTGCAGAATTTTTAATAGGTATGAGGGTTGTCTAGAGTTAGCCTGAGTTCGGCTTTCTCCTAGTGAAAAGATTACCCCAATACTTTTCGAATGGAAAAAAATTAAAAAACCCCCCTGGAGGCCCAGTTTTGAATCATATCCAGTGCCAATTGGAAGCGATTTTTGGAATTCGCATTATTTCGGAATGCCTAATGACAATCATCAGGACAGTGAGATTTTAAAATTCCCCAGGAGGGCTGGTAAGAGTCATTGATCATACATAGAAATAAAGTTGGGGGACAAAACACTTCCTTGGGGACCCCTTTTGCCTGGGGGCAAAAATGTCTGAAAAAGTGACATTTTCGGAAAATAATTTGACAGCAAAAAAAGTTTGTCGAAATGAAATTTTTAATAAAAAAGGCAAGTTTTCCCCGTAATCCCCAAAGCATAAAGTTTTTTGAGTAGGCCCCTATCGCCAGTCATGATAGGGTTTTTATATCTAAAAATACGAAATCTAAAATCTTTTTTGGCAAGGCCTCTTGAATATGACTGTCCAGTTTATAGTTTTCAGAGTTTGGCGTCCCTTGCGGAAACCGACTGCTCGCAACTAGCAAATTACGGAATTTAAAAAATGCAATAGCCTACTGTTAACAATTCTTTCCCTGACCCGCATAAAACAAAAATTGTTAACCAAAGGGCGGTAGGAGATGGCAAGTCGGGATTACCCCCCCCTTTCAATATGGGAAATGGTGGCGAAGGCCATGAGTTTTTGGAAAAGTTGGGCTTTTCCAAATTTCATTGTTTTCCTTTTTAGCAACTTATAGTCATCATGATTAAGATGCTTTTCATTCATATGAATTCATCAGGGCCGGGGGTGTTCCCCTACAGGCTTTTAGGGGCCGGACAAGCTCTTCATTGTTAGGTTTTATTAAATAAAAAATCATTCCTGGGCAAAAATGAAAAAGGTTGCAGCCAGCGGCTTTTTGAGGTAGGAAAGCGGGATGGTAATTGCCCAGCTGTTGTGTAAGAGAATGCCTGGCGAGTACATTTTGCAATGTCTTTAGGTTTTCGAAATTTGGTTCCCTGTGAGTGAGTTTTTTAATTTACAAGAGTTTGTTTTATTGATTATTGACAGGGGACCTTTCTGTTTGTGTGCAAAAGTTTCATTTTTTTGATTTGATTTGATGATTATTTTTGAAAAGCCTGTAGGGCCCTTTTTGCGTCGGCACGCACCCCGCGGGAAATTGGTGTCCACCATGGAACTCTATGCTTTAAAGCTATCTGTCGAAAGTTTTTTGGAATGGAAGCAATGCTGCTTTTAATCGAATTTTGAATTTGTTTACTTTTTCGTCAAGGTTTCCCAACAAGTTCGAGCTTGACGCCCTTTTGAAGGCGGGGCCCAGTTTCTCTTTTACGTTAAATTTTGGCGCGAAGGCTTTCTCACTTTGTCGCATGAATATTTAATCAAAAAGGAAGAGATCGTTCCCAAAGAGTCGTCAAGGTTGCCACAGGCATTGCTGCTATTTATGAAGAGACCTGATAAGTCAAAAAAGCCAAATTCCGGTATATCATCCACCCCCGTCGGGGCTACCATATTTAGAAGGATTAAATTTAGGGTCATTTAAACAACTTAACTATTGCTCCCCCTACCATCCACCTCAGGGAACCCCATAACGTTGAGAGCATTTAAAATCAGCTAAAATTTTCTTTATTTTGTGGGAGACGTTCCTGAAGAGCAAAGAGCTCATCAAAGGGTAAACACGCACAGGTGGACAAAAAGGAAAAATATAGCCCGAAATGCCCTTTAATTTTATTTGCACGACAAACTCCAAAGTAGAACAAAGTCACTTCTGTAAAAGGGGGCTTTGGGGGATGTTTCATGGGGACTCCGCCTCCACCCCACCCTCACGATCCTTTCCCACATAAATGGTAGTTCCTCAGAGAAACCCCCCTAACGGAAGCCGCCTTGCCGCGGTGGGGGGGGCTTGAGGTCCCAATATCTGGTGAGGGACCAGAGGGGTACCCCTACTGAAGGGGTCACCAGTGGGGAGAGACAAAATGGCTTCCCGGTGCACCAAGGCCCATGAGAGGGGATGGGCACCCCCCCGGTTATCTCATCTTGGACCGGGAGAACTTTTCCCCCCGTGTGTTTACCGGCGTGGGGTCCCGAATACCAGGAGACAGGAGTCCTGGAGGGTGAGCGATGCTGCACGCTGCGCCCCGCAGCAATAACACACC
>NW_023658726.1:10000-17500 GCF_015228065.2 Penaeus monodon | reverse complement strand
CCGCGCCGCTGTTAAGAAATTGCCACTGGGGTTGCTCTCCCTCGCCACTTCCGCTTCCCACCTACCTATCCCTGGCCGCGCCCAAAAAATTAAAATTTGTTTATAAAATATAAACAAACGATTAAGCTGTGAATTTCAAAACAAAATACAGTTATGTATTTTTTTTGTGTAAAACCCATGTATTTTTAGCGGTCCATTTCTTTAATAGGGATTTTTTCACATTTTCCTCAGACCATTCAGTATGATGAATCAAAAATTCTATTTTGATCTTTGTTTCGGGGTGTTTAGAAAATTCCATTTCCCTTTCGGATTTTGTTTTGTCCAGAGAGGAGTCTTTAAAACAGAATGGATTCCAATCCATCTATTTCCCCCCCATACATTTTCATCAAGTCTTCCCCAAAACGGGACCAATCCAAATTTTTATTTTTTTTATCAGAGAACATTCCATTTGTTACACCAACAAGGGTCACCTGTTTTAGCCCAATCAGCACGATGGCAAGAATATATGCCATGCCCACTGAATGCAGGGGGCATGGTGTTGTTTATTGTTTTTTATACATACAAGTGCTTAATCACCAAGGAGTCAGTTTTTAGTTGTACTTATCTCACCTGTTTCCCCCTTTTTTTGACTTTTGGAAAGGGTCCTTTTGCATTATTTCATTGTCTTGAATGTTACCAAGATTTTGATAACAATCTAATAATAATAACAGTTTTCTTTCTTTCTTTTTTTGTTGGTTTTCTTGGTTTAAAACCCAGGGGCATGTGGCCAAGGTTATTAAGCCCATGGATCCTATTCATTCTATAAATCTATATAAGGTCATAAATTTTTGTCTCCCTTAGAAAGTGATTATTTTACTGATGATTCTTTCATCATTGATGATAGATTTATTAGTGTAAATCTTTATTTTTTGTTGGAAATAATTTTTTAAAGGTTGTCTGTGGTTCTGTATATTGGGCATGTTGTTAAAAGATGTTTTACGTTAGGTTGGTGGTGCTTTGTGGGCACTGGGGAAAGGAAAATTTTTTTAAAATATAGGGAGTGAGGTGGGTGATTTTGGTGGCATTGACCCTGAGACGGGTCAACACCCCCTCCTCCCTTCTGTCTTTTCTGTGGGATGTATTCCACTTTTCTATTTTTTGTTTTGTTTTTTGTGAGTTGGAGGCTGGTCCACTCACTTGCCACAGGAGAGATTTTTGCTTTATAAGAGACACAAAACACCTGAGATCTGTACGGACGATGTAAGGTCCAGATCACCAGTGACCGGCTAGTTTGTCAGCCTTTCATTCCCATGGATACCAGAGTGGCCTGCTGCTCATATTAGCTTGATTGTTTTATTGGCCCCATGTAGCTTACATGAAAAATAACTATTCTATCGTGGGTCGTCGATAGTGCAAAGTCAATGGCTTTATCAATGGCAAAAAGTTCAGCAAGAAAGATCGATGTATGATTCGGCAGTCTGAACTTTATTTCACATTCAGTCGACCATACACCTCACCACACACTCATCTGTTTGGAGCCGTCGGTATATAATGAAAAAAGGGATAGTTAAAAAGGGAATCTTCTGAACCTCTGGCGTACCTCCACCTCCGGCGCCATAGGCCTTGGCTGATGGAAGCCAGGCTTCCATGATAGAAAAAATTGGGGGTTTCCCATGGCGCTATGTTTGACTGAACCAGGGTATCGATGGTGGGAGAGATCTAAAACCGACTTTCTCGACGAGGTCGTGGAGTCTGTGGAAAAAGGGCCCTAATGCCACTTTTGCCATTAGGGTGGCTCGGGTCTCGACCCACCTTTGCGGCATAGCTCAAGGCTATCTGGCCGCGTCTGAGTCGGAGGGTAGGTACTCCTGACTCCACTCAAGACGCTCGATCCGAGTGCATTCAGGGCTCCAAGACACAAAACGCAAACAGGATTCGCACAGCATCCAAACCTTTCAAACTTGTTCTCGATGCCGAACCATACACGATTGACCCATAATCTAATTTAGACCTAATCAGGGCTTTTATATACCATTAGCAAAGACTGTCTATCAGCTCCCCATTTGTTACCAGAAATGAACTTTAAATAAATTCAGTGCTTTTGACATTTATTCTTTAAATGACCAATGTGGTCTTTCCCAAATTGAGTCTACTATCAAAAGTAGCCCAAGAAATTTTTGCAGAATTTTTGAATTGGTTTTGGGGGGTTGTCTAGATTACCCTGTGTTCGGCTTTCTCCTACGTGAAAAATACTCTTTCGAATGGAAAACTTAAAAACCCCACTGGAGGCCCCAGTTATGAATCATATCCAGTGCCAATTGGATGCGATTTGTGAGAAATCCTGCATTATTGCTGGAATCCCATAATGCACAATCATCAGCATTACAGTGAGTATTTAAGATTCCGAGGAGGAGCTGGAAAGATGTCATTGATCATACATAGAAATAATGTTGGTGACAAGCCCATTTCCCTTGTGGGAAACCCCGTTTGCCTGGACAAAAATGTCCGAAAAAGTGACATTGTCGGAAATAATTTTGACAGCAAAAGTTCTGTCAGAAATGAAATTTTGAATAAAACAAGGAAAGTTCCACGTAATCCAAAAGCTAAAGTTTCTGAGTAGGCCATATCGCCATGTCATGTCGTAGGCTTTTTCTATATCTAAAAATACTGAAATCAAAAAAATTTTTTTTGGCAATGGCCTCTTGAATATGACTGTCCAGCTTTACTAGCTGATCGAGAGTTTGGCGTCCCTTGCGAAAGCCGCACTGCTCGTCAACTAGTAAATTACTGGAATCAAAAAAATGCAATAGCCTACTGTTAAAAATTCTTTCCATGACCTTGCATAAGCAATTGTCAACCCCAATTGGGCGGTAGGAGATGGCAAGTCTGGGATTACCCCTCCTTTCAATATGGGAATGATGTGGCGAAGTGCCATGAGTTTGGAAAAGTGTGACTTTCCAAATTTCATTGTACACTTCTAGCAACTTAATCATGTCATCATGATTAAGATGCTTCATCACCCCAATATCGAATCTCATCGGGGCCTGAGGATGTTCCTCTAATTCTTCTAGGCTCGGCCCAAGCTCACCCATTGTAAGATCTTTATTGTAATCAAGTCATCTCCTGTGGCAAAGTGAATTGGTTGAAACTCAGCCCTTCCTTGAGGTCAGGAAGGTGGGATGGAAATTTAAAGCTTAGCTGCTTGTATGAGAGAACTGCCTGGCGAGTGCTTTAGCAATGTCTCTAGGTAAATCGAAATTATTGTCCTATTCAATGATGTTTTTGATTTAAAAGATGATTTTTCCTTATTGATTTTATTGGTAGTGGACCAAACCTCTGTTATTTTTGTATTGCGTTAATTGTAGAGACAAAGCTCCGCCAGGAGTCCCTTTTTGCTTGTCTTATTACCCTACGAGCCCTAGCCTTGCTAGTTTGTAATTTCAAAAGTCTCATTGTGATGTTTTTTTTGAAAACCCCTTTTGGGCCCTTTATTGCATGGGCACAGCGCCCTGCGGCAATCTGGTGTCCACCATGGAACTCTATGCTTAACGCTATCTGTCGAAGTTTTAGGAATGGATAACAATGCGCTTCTATAATCGAATTCTGAATATTGTTTATTTTACATCAATGGTTTCTCCAACAAGTTCGAGCTTGACGCTCTTGTGAAGGCGACCTAGTTGCTCTTTTTACGTTAAATTTAGGCGCTGAAGGCGTTCTCACTGTGTCGCATGAATATTTAATCAAAATAGGAAGATGATCGCTTCCCCAAACGAGTCGTCAATGGTGTGCCACAGGCCTTGGCTGCTATTGATGAAGAGACCAGTGATAAGCAATAAAGCTCAAATTACCGGTATTATCGTCCACCCGCGTCGGACTACATCTTTCAGAAGGATTAAATAGACTCATTAATCAACTTAACTACTTGCTCACCCTACTATCCACCCGCGGGGAAAACCCATAACGATGATGAGCATTAAAATCAGCTAAAATTACTTTATTTTTGTGGCAGACGTTCATGAAGAGCAAAGAGTCATCTAGGCTATCACTGCATCAGGTGGACAATAAAGTGAACATATAGCTAGATACGTGCCTTTAAATTTTTACTTTATGCGCGACAAAACTCCAAAGTAGAATCAATAGTCACTTCTGTAAAAGGTAGGCTTTGGTGGATGTACATGGGACTCCGCCTCCACCCTTACCCTCACGACCCTTCCGACATAAATGGTAGTTCCTCAGCGAAGGGCCTGTCAGAAAACGGGTTTTGTAAGTGCGTTTCTTGGAGAACTATAATATCGGGAGAAATAGGACGAGGCTAATAATTTAAGGTTCATTTACTTAGATATAAGACTTCGACAGTTCATTGTAAATGGTCGACGGGGAAGATTACGTTTTAGGGGGTTTTGGAAGTGCCACCACCAGTTTTTTCTTTTTTTTGGGAGGGAGACGCCCCCTTCTCCTCGTTTTCCCGGGGACCTCTCTCGGGATGGTTTTGGAGACAGAAGCCCCCATGCCCTGCACCTCCTGGCGAGGGAGACGACTGACAGATTGCGATCTGCTTCTTCTCGAGAAGCCGATCGCGAGCCAGACGAAGTCCTCACAGGAGTAGCCGGACGGGAAGGTGCGCTCCGGACTGTGATTCAGTATCATCCTCCTTATGATGTTTAGACTGGGTTGATGCAGTCATTTGATCAACCAATTTGGGTTTAAATGATAAACTTTAATTTTTAATTCTTTAACGTTTTTGAGTTCAGCAATTTCCTTATCCTTGGCTGCAAGCTGTTGACTGACTTTACTTGCACTAGGGGTGATGTTAGTTACTGCTTCAGCATAGGAAGTACGGGTTTGGGTGTCAAACTTTCCAAATTTCCTCTTAGCTTCAGTATAATAACTTTTGTTTCTTATATATGCTAATGTCTCAGTCTCCTTCTTCGGACGCTGCATTCAGCAGATCTGATGGGGACCTCCACAGTTAGCAATTTGGAAATCTGGCTAGTACATGTGATGGTGTCATGGGCTTCAGCACATTTCCGGCAAACATATTTACCCCGAGTCTTTTTCAATACATCTAATGAGGTGTGTCCGAATTTTTGCATCTATTACAATGGGATTGGCTTTTGGACATAAGGTCTTACTTGAACACGTTCATAACCGACACTGACTCTGGAATTTTATTTAAAGCAAAGGTCAAAAAAAACAGTCCAGTTTCTTCGCACATTCCCGTCCTTCTTGGTCATACAATGAACGTCCACTACGTCTTGGTCCTTCATGCTCTCAAGAATTTCACTTTCTTCCATCGTCCTCAAATCCCTGTGAAAGATTACTCCCTTACAGGTATTTTGGGCGCCAATCATGAATTTGCGTCAGCTTAAGTAAATCCTTAATCTGGGAGTTTGTATGTACTTTAAACAAGGAGGCTTCCATCTCGCAATTTTTTGACAAAAACAAAATGCCGTCATTGACCATCAAGGGCCTTTTTGATGATAAAGGGGTTCACGTTCAGAAGCGATTGATTTTTATTCACGCATTTACATTCGCGAACCTCGCATTCTCCCTGGGATTTTGAAAAGGGTCTTTTCGTTTTGTCGTTAGTGGGGTTCCGTTGTTCAGGGTCGAATTCGTCATAGATTGGTCATGAGTCGCCCCTCCTCCTTGAGGAGGAGAAGGGGTAGCCGGGGTATCATCCATCCTGGGCATCGGACAGGGCCCACCCCTTTGCTCAAAATTGTTGTCCTGAAGGGATTTGAAACTCTTAACTTTTTGGGGATCAACCTAACAGCAATAGCTAAGAGAGTGAATCAGTATTTTGTCCTCTACTCCCCAGCGGAAGCCTGGTTGCATTCTCCAGTACCACAGAGAGGATCGAGTTATGTGTAGGACACTTCCTTACCGCCGAACTTGCCTAGGCGAAGGGACGTAAGTAGAGGCCCACCCCCAAGCGAATACGGGAGTTCACGAGGAACTCCTTTAGGCTCGGGAAAGTCACATTAAGAGGAAAATATTTAGAAAAAGAAAAAGTGCGCCAAAGGACGCCCAGACTACTGGGCCTCCATACCCAGGGGTCAAAGCCCAAAGGGCTACCCTAGTATAGAAGAGAGCTGCGGGTCTGAGGTGGGGTGCTGACTACGCCTACTGTAAAACCCCGTGCACCTGCAAAACAAGAGCACTGAAGGTGCGGCAAAGCACAATAAATGATCTGTAATTTACAGGATTTTTCTTTACTTTAGTTACTTTAAGAAAACTCAGAAGCAATAATGCCCAGCGAGACGAGAGGCCCCGGGCTCCAGGGTAGCTCTTGTGGCACAAGACTGATTGTTTATTGGTGCTGTGTTAGGTATAAGGTGTTTACTCATCAGAGTTTCGACCCCGAGTGCATAACAGCCCAAAAACAATAATAACAGTATAAGAAAAAAAAAAAAAAATCCCGCCAATTCAAGGAATGGGAAATCAGGATCGAGCACTAGGGCCAACTAAGACTACCTTGCTGGCTGAGCACATGTGGAGCCATCTGTATGTAACAAAATTCACAAAAAACTACAGGGGGCAGAATAAACCCGTGGCGGTTGGGTTAAAGCCAACCTAAGAATGATCTTTTCTTTTTTTCCAGGGCTTTAACCAGCAACATCTTTATCCAGATTTATTAACTGGATTATTTTGAAACCCACATAGTTTCTATACTTCTTCTACCTATCTATAACAACCACTGGATGGGGTATACACTGATTTTTATGATTTTGCATGGTCACACAGTTCTATATATAAATATTACTGCTTTACTTTATATCTATTATGTGTTATAAAATATGTTCGGGATCAATCAGCAGTTCCCCCCGACCGTCCTTTCCTGTCACCGTCGCCTTTCCTCAGTGCCGTTTCTGGTGATGTCACTTTCACATATTTAGTACTTCTACTTCCTTGCGTAATATATTCACACACACACACGCACACACCACACACACACACACACACACAACACCAACACACACACACAACACAACACACACACACACACACACAGATTTTAATACACGGGGGAAGAAAACCAATTCACAAAAAAAATTCTTGGTATTATATCATTATCCGTTATTTTCCCCAATAAGTTCCCTCGTTTATTATGAACCGATACTGACCTTGATGTATAAAGGTAATCAAGTTGAAGTAATTTGCCAAAGAAAGAGAATGGCAAGTCACAGTCATATGTTTAATTTTGGAATAAGACCTCTCAGTGATTTGATTTCGTAACTATAAACTTTTTTTATAACTTTTTATTGTAAAACTACTTGCAGAAGCCTACATAGAAAGGATATAGAAAGAACGAAAGAACTGTAATACTAATTCAAATCCTACCAATATTTTCCTACCAATATTTAAGCGAATTGAAACGAAACTTACAGTACGCATGGTACACTTAAACATCTAGCCTACTCTGTTTTGCCGGCGGTGACCCTGGAAGCATGTGAGAGTTCGCTGGCCGTGTCCCTTGGAGTTAACATATTTTTTCCCCAAATGCAGTAACAAAGTCAA
>NW_023658725.1:64247-81145 GCF_015228065.2 Penaeus monodon | reverse complement strand
GGGAAAAAAAAACACCCCCACACACCACACCCACATAAATTATATATATATATATAGATAGTAGATAGATAGATAGATAGTAGGTGATAACATACATCCCATATACATACATATATTATATATATATATATATATAAAAATATATATATTACAATATAATACATACATAATATATATATATATAATATAATATATATTTTATATTATATATATATATATATGCATATATACAATATACACATATATCCCTGTGCATGTGTATGTTTATAATATTTATGCACATGTGTCATTATCATGATTGTTATTTATATAAATTTAATATTGTTATTATTGTTATAATAATTGTTATTATTATTATTAGCATCATCATCATCATTATCATAGTATCATTATCTTCAATATTGTTATCATCATTATCATCATTATTTTTACTAGTATCATCATCATATAATCATCATCATCATTCACCATTATATTTATCTTATCAAATTACTATTATTATCATTATTATTATTTTTATTATTATTTTTATTATTATTATTTATCATTATTATATATTATTATTATATTATTATTATTACTAGTACTAGTACTTTTTATATTACTACTACTAGTACTAGTACTGTTAGATAGTATTTACTATTACATTACTATTATCATTATCATTTTCATTGTCATAATCATCATCATCGCATCACCCTCATCATCACCATCATCATCTCATCATCATTTTCATTATCATCATCATTTATATTATCATTATTATTATTGTTGTTTATTTTTTATTATTATTATAATTATTATTATTATTATTATTATTATTATTATTATTATTATTTTCCTTACTATCATTATTATTATTATTATTATTATTATTATTATTATTACTACTATAATACTACAAAACAAACTACTATTATATTATATTACTATTACTATACTATTACATATCGTTATCGTTATCGTTATCTTTATCGTTAAATTATCATTATCATTATCATTATCATTATCATTATCATTATCGTTATCGTTATCGTTATCGTTATCGTTATCTTTATCGTTATCGTTATCGTTATCGTTATTGTTATCGTTATCGTTATCATTATCATTATCTTTATAATTATCATATCATTATCATCATCATCATCATCGTTATGATTATCATAATTATCTTTTATTTTTAATATTTTTATTATCAGTGCTGTTTTTATTATCACTGTCGGGGAAATTAACTAAACTAAAAAAAAACAATAGCAATTTTAAATTTTAAAAACCATCCCCCCCAAAAAAGTCGGGGAAAATTATAAATATAAAAAAAGTATGCTATTATTTCTAAATTGCTGTCGATCATGATCCTGAAATGCAAAAGTTTCTTTTAAATAATACCCTCGCTTACAGCCGCCGCCACCAATCTGATTTCCTGGAGGTAATGTGCAGAGCATGACTTCGCGGTTGAGGAGGAGTGTGGGACGTGTCTTACTTTCTCCTATCTCTCTATTAAGTGTGGTTCCTAAGTAAATGTTGGCTAACTAAACCCAAAACAACAAAAAAAAATAATAAGTAAAAATATATCGTTACAATCATATTGTTACACCAAGATCGCTACAATCCTACTGTTACACCACAAATATAATTTTACGCCATTATCAACAATACGTAGCAAGATTGATTGATGATTATCTAAAATTATCTGCCGCGTCAAAAGTAAGGTCATTAGCGGCGAATCCCTTTGTTAGATACAAATATTTAAATAGTTAAAACTTTAAAAATCTACCCAATAAATACTTAAAGGTAACAATGATATATAAAAAATAAAAAGCAAAAAAGTTATGCTCTAAGTGTATAAAATTATTCCAAAAAACTTTATCCCAACTTTTTTTTATTCACCCAGCTCCCAAGGACATCTCTAATCTCTCACTGTTTGTTTCTTGAGGTATGCCTCCATTGTTCCTTCCATTTACGCGAAGACAACTCCTGGGTTTAGGTTGGTGTGTGGGAGAGGAAAACGAGCATCACAAGGCTGAGCAGCAGTTGCCTGGCCCTTTCCCGTTCAGCTCGCTTTTCCACTGATCCCAAAACAGCGCTGGCACCCAACACAGTTATTCTTTTTACGTGTTGACATCAGTGCATGCTAATCCTGAACCTCCCTCACTATGGAAGTGAGGAGTTTAAGTCTTGATTGCTTGAAAGGCAATACATTACAATAGAATAGTTCGTAAGATCTTAGTATTTTAAAACTGCTGCAAGGATGGCTTGAAACTTTGCGTCAAGATCGAGGCTGCTAGAGAAAGACTGCCAATGCGTCTTCCTTCTGCTCACTGCTGCAAAGCCTACACCATTTTCAGATTTCGAACCATCTGTATATATTGCATTGATCCTTGGTACTTAGAAATGTGCTGAAGAAATATCTTGACTTCTGCATCGGATCTCTACCTTCCCAATTCCAACCAAATACAAATCAACTTGATTAGTCTAAGGGGGGCTTTGGGGGAAATTTCCCAACAGCCAGACCTTAGGGAGATTTAATTTAAGATTTTCCCACAAGATTCCTCATTCTCCTATCATAGGATCGGATATCCTCAAGGGGGTTAAAAACCCAAAATGGAAGTAGGAGATCCTGGAATCCTTTGTATTTCTCGTATAGAAAAATTAGGTTCATGTAGTCCCAGTGTAAGGAAATAGGTGGTTCTCCACTCTCAGCATACAGGGACTCCACAGATGAAAACATAAAAAGCCCCAGTACAGATTCTGGGAGCTTCATTATGGAACTGAGTCCAACATCTGGAGAACAATGGGAGTTGCAGACGAATAAGCCCTACATCCATAGTCAAGCTTACTACGAATAAGCGCTCGGAAAAAGCCACAGAAGCGTTGTCCCGGTCTGCACCCCAAGATAGATGTGAAAGAACCCGCAAAATGCTAAGCGCTTTTGTACCCTTCACTTTTTACTGTTGATATGAGGCACCATGTAAGCTTGAGTCAAAAGTTAGACCCATACCTGGACAAATCGCAGGGGGTTTTGCTCATAAATAGGGGGAAGGATGGAACTTTCCTTGTTTGTGGAAATGTATAGCCATGGTCTTGCTTGGAGAAAATTTGAACCCATGAAATGTTGCGCATGTAAAAACCTGATTATTGCAGTCTGATGTGTCATTGTACACCCTGTAAGTTCCCTCCTGAGCAGTAGAATGTAAAGTCACCACATACAGATTACATGAGTCAGCACTTGGAACAACTTTACAATGTCATTTATAGCAATGGCAAACAGGGCACATTAAGACACTCCTTGTAAGACCCCTTCCAGCTGATCTTCCAGGTTACAGAAACTGTTTCCCACCCGAACTCTAAATTTTCTGTTAGAAAGGAAGCTTTGTATGAATGTAGTTAATTTTCTCTTAAAAAAATGTATACAGTTTCATGAGTATGCCATGCTTCAAAGTAGTACCGTAAGCCTTTTTGAGGTAAAGAAGACTGCTAAAATGTGACGTCGCAGCGCAAAGGAATTGTGTATAGAAGTTCCATCCTACAAGGCATCTGTGGTCTATCTCAATTTTCTAAACCCACATTGTTATGGTGTCAGCATTCTTTTTTCCCTTTTCTTGCAGCCATGTCAACCTGAAGTTTACCATTTCTCCATCGGCTTGGCAGATGCAGCGGGTAAGAGAAATTGGTCTGTAATTTCCTGGTGTGGAAGCATCGTTGCCAGTTTAGGAACAGGAATGATTATACCCTCTTTCCATATGGATGGCACTGTACCCTCCATATAGATCCTTTTGAATAACTCCTACAGGAACTTCTGGGAGCTCTTCGGTAAGTGAGATAACATTTGGTATGGAATATCGTCATTTTGGGCAGTCTTATGGCAGAGCTACAGAGCAGAGCCCCATCTTTTTGTGAAAAAAATGGCAAGTTGTATGGAAGTTCTGCCACAGTCCTACTGAAGAAAGGGCACTGGGTGTTTTTCCTGTTCAGCCCGAAGAGTGGAGAATTGGGCAGTGTAAGATGCTCCAGAGGAGATCTCTGCCATGGATTTTGCTAGCTCATTTGCCAACATCTTTTTTGTCTGTGATGATTATACCATCTATCTTCAAAGCAGGATGGTGACATGGATATGCCCAGCAATCTTACACACCTTGTCCATACCATGATAATGTCTCCACGACAATCAGTCTAGCCTTTCCCTTTTGCATCATCTGGCCTTGGCTCGGGTCCTTTTTAATGGATCAAGGTTTCTGCCTGCTACTTTGGGAATGGATGCTTCTGTGCAAGGTGAATTCGTGATGTCAATGATAAACAGCATCTTGAACACACTGGAAAAACATTCACAGATCTTTGCAATATTGGAGTTGATCTAAAAAAATTCCCGTCTGCATGTTCAAGTCGCCATCTCTGCACTCCATTGACTGGAATACCTTCACTTCCTTCAAGGTATTGGAAAGTGATCGCTTCCCTGTAAGTCTTCCATGCCTGCCAAGTGAAATTCAAACTGTGAATCATGTGAGCCTACTGACAGGTGTATATTGGAGAATGTCCCAGTTGAATTTGGAAATGTGTGGGAGGTCTTAAGATCAAGGACTCAGGGCTCTTCCTCGAGGGTTGCAAAAGTGTATCCCCAGGGGTGATGCTGACCAATGAAAAACTCCCCAAAAGTATAAAATGGATGTGGCAATGCCCAAGTAGACTTCCAAATCATCTATTTTGAATTTTTTTTTGGCCTCGGAGAGTTGGTCGCCAGCGACCAGTGTGCTAAGGTCAGCTCAGCCTCCCTCCGGACACCATGTGACCCGCGCAGCGCTTTTACCCAAAGCGAGGTCGTAGCGTGTGTTCACCCTTCACATGTGTTGTGAGTTCGACGTCGTTGAATACCCTCTATACCCGTTATATCAGGGTGGCACTGAGTCCTTCGGCTCGCAGCATGAACGCAATCCTTCGAAGAAAATCCGCTCGACCGCTTCAAGACATGGCTAAGAAAAAAAAACTAAGTACACGTTTGGGCCCCCTTTCTTATATCTTTTCCCTTCTTCTCCTATAAATGTGTTTAAACCGTTGTTGTTTTTTGTTGAGATAAAGATGCTAATGACAGCAAATGGCACATTCTCACACTATTCCCCTTTACCTCAGATCACATTTCCCTGTGATCGAGTATAGCGTAGGATCTTCCCCATATCCTAGTGCACAGGATTGCCCAATTTACCTCGGGGTTGCGTAAACGCCTAATAGATCTGCGCTCCATCGTTCAATAAATTAAGTTTTCGTTCGATTGGCAACTTGGGGTCGGTGTGACCTGTTAATTATTGTAGGGCTAGGGTTTTAAACTAGAATCATTATTCGCTTATTAATCAACCTTTCTCACCCTCTTCAAGTCGCTTGCATGTTTTGGGTATATCCCAAGCATTGTGTGATTTTTGAAAATTTAAATATCCTTAGGGAATTTTGCGAGTGCCCATTACAGATACGCAGAAAAGAGCAGGTTATTTATAGATTTCCCTGGCTTGAGTCACTTCAGTCATATACGGCATTTGGGTAAAGGATCCCCCGTTAATGAGGTCTGGCATGATGGCTAGACATATACCTCGGCAGTTCAGATTTCGACCCCGAGAAGATTTGCTTGATAAAAAGATGGCGAATATTTTTTCATGTCACCATTCATTCATGCGTACATTCTGTTGCATATCATATATGTTGGAATTCAATGTGGTAGTTGAAATAATTTAAATAGTAGCATTGCTAATGTACTTCAGTTTTGTTATAGTGAACGTTAATATTCATGTTTGTGATTCATTCTCTGTGTGAGGTCACTCTCGCTTTCCCTCTCATTCCGCTAGCTGTCACTCACACACGCACACACACACACACATTTACCTCACTACACAACGCAGGACAAAAGACACTGAACATTTTCATTAATAGGTTTGGGTTTCTGTCTTAGTGTTGGCATAAAGATTATGAGTATCTCTTTAGCCCACAATTTTGTCTGTCATGACGAGTGGGTGTACATGATGTACAAGTTACATCTATTCTTCTCTGTATGACGACTGTGGTTCAAGTAAATCCTCGTGGATTTCCGATGTCGTTCCCTTTTCTACTCTCATATCTATCAGAGACAGTTGGTAGTTCAAGCCAGGTCCATGCGGATCGCTACGACGTCTCCCCTTCATTTTCTTCTTATCTTAAAGTAAAAAACAAAAAAGGAAAAAAAAAGACAAAAATAAATTTAAAACCAAAAATTAAAAAAACGCAATTTTTTTATAAATAACCGGCTAGTGGTAGTTAACACCCCTCTTCTCTGTTTCCTTTCTTTTTTCTTACTTGGCCTTATGTGTATGATCTGGTTCCCCAACTATTATTGCAATCGGACTGACACGGCACCGAAGGAGGACCTTAGGATGCTGTGAGAAAAAACGTCATCGGAAGATCGCCATAGGCCCGTGGCCCAAATGTCGTCAGAGCAGGTGTTAAGCCGTCCCATAATGTAGTGGTGGGCATTTCCTGCCAGACTCCCCGTAGATCCCTAGAAGCACCAACAATTGCCGAGGTACCCGTTTCCCCAGGATGCTGTGCATAGGCGACGCCTGGCGGACGCCTGCAGATCTGGTCAACTCCAGGAGCTTGTAGCGCAGGTATCAGCCGCCCTGAAATGCCGCCCCTGCCCAACGCCCCTAGATCCGGATGAAGATTACGAGGAGTGTGGACGCGAGAAGGACCTGGACGAGATCTGTGAGTACGTGTGGACGTGGACGCCGCCGAGTCTAGACGAATCCGAAGGGCAAGGGGACCTGTGCGAGACTTTCGAGGACGTTGGGACATTGAGGACGTGTGGGCATCGAGGCGTTTGGACTCGAGGACGGACAGATTTCCCCCGAGGACCAGAAGGATGAAGACAACATGGACGAGCAGCCACGAAGATGCACCAGGACAAACGCATGAAACCCGCCAGGTTAGGTCACCCTTGAGGCAAGTCTAAGATGCCTCGAGAGCGAGGCATGAGTAGATGGCCAAGCAAAGTACAGTGTGGCATGCGGGGCCGGTGGGCCTCACCTCACTCCCCCCCTGCTTCCTCCAGCGGCTTCTATTACTTCCTCCAGCTGGAACGGTCACTACATACGAGGATGACCTAGCCTCGGAGAGTTCGTCGCCAGCGACCAGTGCGCAAGGTCAGCCCCGTTTCCCCTCCGGGCGGGCTGCCCGACACCGCGTGACCCCACGCAGCGCTTTTACCCAAAGCCAGGTCGTAGCGTATGTTCACCCCTTCCCTGTGTTTTGTATCCATGTCAGCCACGACAAGAGTACGCTTTACCTGTTACAGTGTGGTGTGTTTTGTGTGCTCCCCCAAATCCACGCACACGCATATATATATATATATAAATAAATGTATGCGTGTGGATATTATATATAGTATGTATGTATGCATACATGATATATATTATATATAATATATATATTTATATATTATATGCATACATATATATATACTTATGTGTGTGTGTGTTAATACATACATATAAATAATGGTATATTTTATATATATATATATATATATATATATATATATAGCACACACACCCCACATGATGTGATTGTATATACACATAATGCACATATATACGTATATATATGGGTATATATTTTACGTGTCTGTGTATGCACACACCCCACACACACACAACACACACAAAACACACACACACACACATAATATATATATATATATATATATATATATATTATATATATATAACATGATTATTTGCAATCTCAGTAATTTCGTTACGACAGAACACATGTAAAATTAATATTTCTCAACATTAGTTGTTGATTCATTCCGAAATAAGTAGTTTCTTCCAAAATTTCCAGCCAACAAGCTAACTACGGAGAACGACAACTTGCCCAGAAATTCTAAATATTGGATGTCAACCGCTCGGCTCCCCACGCTAACCACACACGATACCGAATATGTCCCCCGTTGTCAAACTATCTATCTTTGGTCTGTTTTCCCGGAGAAGCTCATTCATTACAGTTAGCTCCAGGTGACGCGTCTCCTCTTTCGTTCCTAGCTCCCCATTCCGCTTTCCTTTTCCCCCTTCATTTTCCAGCTTTATTTCGTCCACGTTTGCCCTCCCGCCATCTGGGAGCGTGCGGCGTCTTGCGCTCAAGCCCTTTCGAGGGTGTTAAATTACCACTCCCTCAAAAGGAGTTTAAATTTCTATCATGTTGTGCGACTGCATTAAATACTTGCTACAGTTAAATATTTTATAGTCGACACTCTTGCTTTTGACGCACACGGGTGCGCGAACACACACACAACATAATATCTAAACTATTATTATTAAAATATATATATTTTATATATATATTTATATATATATATATATATATATATAATATATATATATATATATATAGTACGGAAGTAGGGTTTCTGATTGGAAAGTTTCGGTTTTTAGATTTAAACATCCTTTGTTTTTAAATGTTTAGAAATGATTAATGAAATAACATATAAGAAAACATTACAAATTAATTTAGTTACAATTATATCAAAGAAGAAAAACATATAATATTATAGAAATATTATAAATGTTCATAACATCAAATATTAACACTTAATATAAAGAAATTTAGTATTAAAAACATCAAATCATACAGTAATCATTCAACTCACGAAAAATTATGATTTCCGATCTTGTATAGGTTCCAGCGAAACTTTTGTTTGCTGCCTGGACTGTGAAAAGCCTTATGCTTCTAACCTTAATTGTTAATATTCGACAAAATGAGTCATACTCATTATAAACAGCGAGCCTTACACTCTCTGTCCCGAACGCCTTCCTCATGGAGCTGGTCTCTGCGTCTGCGCGTCTCCGCGTCTCCCCTCCACGTCTCATGTCCACGTCTCTCTTCAGGTGGATACGAGTTTAAAATATTTTCCTTGACATGAAATTAGTTGTGACTAATATAGCATTAAATGAATGTATAATTATTCTAGTATTACGGTCTATTTGTTCGTTGAATTACAAATTACAAATATGAGACATGTAAATAGTAATACATAATGATTTTGTTCGTGTTTCATAAAACTCTTAAAGACTATAAAATAATAATTTAGTTATTACGCATTATACCTTGTTGGTTTGGTTACTTAAATAACTAAGCGCTCCGACCCCTTTTCCCAGTGCCCAGGGGACAAGTCTAGAAAATGGGATGTTATGATTTGAAGGAGTAACTCGATAATTTTGTAAGCTCTCTAAAGCCTTTGTCCTTTCGTATTAACCGATATATAATATGTTGGTCATGTTACACACACACCACACACACACACACACACACACACAATATATATAAAATAATATAATTTATATATATTCATATAAATATATATATTATATATATATATATATATATTAATATATATAATATATATATATTTTATACATATATATATTATATGTATATGTTGTATTAAACACACACACACATAAGTATATATATATGTATGCATATATATATATATATATATATATATATATATATATATATATTATATATACATGTATGCATACATACATACGTATATATAAATATCACACACGCATACATTTTATTTATATATATATATATATGCGTGTGCGTGGATTTGTGGGAGCACACACAAACACACACACACTGTAACAGGTAATGCGTACTCTTGTACAGTGGCTGACATGGATACAAAACACAGGGAAGGGGTGAACATACGCTACGACCTGGCTTTGGGTAAAAGCGCTGCGTGGGGTCACGCGGTGTCGGGGCAGCCCGCCCGGAGGGAAGCGAGGGCTGACCTTAGCGCACTGGTCGCTGGCGACGAACTCTCCGAGGCTAGGTCATCCTCGGTATGTAGTGACCGTTCCAGCTGGAGGAAGTAATAGAAGCAGCTGGGGGAAGCATGGGGGGAGTGAGGTGAGGTCACCGGCCCCGCATGCCACACTGTACATTGCTTGGCCATCTACTCATGCCTCGCTCTCGAGGCATCTTAGACTTGCCTCAAGGGTGACCTAACCTGGCTGGTCATGCGTTGTCCTGGTGCATCTTCGTGGCTGCTCGTCCATGTTGTCTTCATCCTTCTGGTCCTCGGTGTAATCTGTCCGTCCTCGATGTCCAAACGTCCTCGATGCCCACACGTCCTCAATGTCCACACGTCCTCGAAAGTCTCGCACAGGTCCTCCTTGACTTCGGATTCGTCTAGACTCGGCGGCGTCCACGTCCACACGTACTCACAGATCTCGTCCAGGTCCTTCTCGCGTCCACACGTCCTCGTAATCTTCATCCGGATCTACGGGCGTTGGGGCAGGGGCGGCATTTCAGGGCGGCTGATACCTGCGCTACAAGCTCCTGGAGTTGACCAGATCTGCAGGCGTCCGCCAGGCGTCGCCTATGCACAGCATCCTGGGGCAACTGGTACCTGCGGCAAGTTGTTGGTGCTTCTATGGATCTACGGGGAGTCTGGCAGGCAATGCCCATCCACTACATTATGGGACGGCTTAACACCTGCTCTGACGACATTTGGCCACAGGCCTATGGCGATCTTCCGATGACGTTTTTCTCACAGCATCCTAAGGGTCCTCCTTCGGTGCCGTGTCAGTCCGATTGCAATATATAGTTGGGGAACCAGATCATACACATAGGGCCAGAGTAAGAGAAAAAGAAAGGCAACAGAGAAGAGGGGGTGTTAACTACCACTAGCCGGTTATTTATAAAAAAAAATTGCGTTTTTTTAATGTTGGTTTTTAATTTATTTTCGTCTTTTCTTTTTCTTTTGTGTTTTCATTTTGTGTTTTACTTTAAGATAAAAAGAAAAATAGAAGAGGGAGACGTCAGTAGCGATCCGCATGGACCTGGCTTGAACTACCAACTGTCTCTGATAGATATGAGAGTAGATAAGGGAAACGACATCGGCAATCCACGAGGATTTACTTGAACCACAGTCGTCATACAGAGAAGAAATAGATGTAACTTGTACATCATGTACGAGCCACTCGTCATGACAGACAAAATTGTGGGGTAAAGAGATACATCATAAATCTTTATGCCAACACTAAGACAGCAACCAACCCTATTAATGAAAATGTTCAGTGTCTTTTGTCCTGCGTGTGTGAGTGAGGTGAATGTGTGTGTGTGTGTGCGTGTGTGAGTGACAGCTAGCGTGAATGAGAGGGAAAGCGAGAGTGACCTCACACAGAGAATGAATCACAAACATGAATATTAACGTTCACTATAACAAAACTGAAGTACATTAGCAATGCTAGCTATTTAAGATTATTTCAACTACCACATTGAATTCAACATATAATGATATGCAACAGAATGTACGCATGAATGAATGGTGACATGAAAAAATATTCGCCACCTTTTTATCAAGCAAATCTTCTCGGGGTCAGAAATCTGAACTGCCGAGGTATATGTCTAGCCATGCATGCCAGACCTCATTAACGGGGGATCCTTTACCCAAATGCCGTATATGACTGAAGTGACTCAAGCCAGGGAAATCTATAAAAACCTGCTCTTTTCTGCGTATCTGTAATGGGCACTCGCAAAATTCCCTAAGGATATTTAAATTTTCACAAATCACACAAATGCTTGGGATATACCCAAAACATGCAAGCGACTTGAAGAGGGTGAGAAAGGTGTGATTAATAAGCGAATAATGATTCTAGCTTAAACCCTAGCCCTACAATAATTAACAGGTCACACCGACTCAAGGTTGCCAATCGAACGAATAACTTAAGTTTATTGAACGATGGAGCGCAGATCTATTAGGCGTTTACGCAACCCCGAGGTAATATTGGGCAATCCTGTGCACTATGATATGGGGAAGATCCTACGCTATACTCGATCACACGGAAATGTGATCTGAGTGAAGGGAATAGTGTGAGAATGTGCCATTTGCTGTCATTAGCATCTTTATACTCAACAAAAAACAACAACGGCTTAACACATTTATAGGAGAAAAAGGGAAAAGATATAAGAAAGGGGGCCCAAACGTGTACTTAGTGTTTTTTTTCTTAGCCATGTCTTGAAGCGGCGAGCGGATTTTCTTCGAAGGATTTCGTTAAATATTTTTTTTTTTTTTTTTTTTGTGGGTTGTGTTTTGGTGTTTTTTTCGCGCACCTTTTGGCGTATAGAAAAGGTGTCGACTTATAATATTAATGTAGAAGGTTTATGCCGCACAGAAACATGATAGCAATTACCCTTTTTGATGAGTGGTAAATTTAACACCCTCGAAAGGGGCTTGAGCGCAAGACGCCGCACGCTCCCAGATGGCGGGGGGGGCAGACGTGGACGAAATGAAGCGGGAAAAATGAAGAGGGAAAAGGAAAGCGGGAATGGGGGAGCTAGGAACGAAAGAGGGACGGTCACTGGAGTAACTGTAATGAATGAGCTTCTCCGGGAACACAGACCAAAGATAGATAGTTTGACAACGGGCACATATTTCGGTATCGTGTGTGGTTAGCGTGGCGAGCCGAGCGAGGTTGACATACCAATATTTAAAATTTTCCGGGGCATAGTTGTCGTTCTCCGTAGTTAGCTTGTTGGCTGGAATTTAGGAAGAAACTACTTATTTCGGAATGAATCAACAACTAATGTGTGGAGAAATATTAATTATACAGGGTGTTACTGTCGTAACGAAATTACTGAGATTGCAAATAATCATGTATATATATATATATTATATATATATATTATATATAATATAGTGTGTGTGTGGTGGTGTGTGTGTGTGTGTGTGTGTGTGTGTGTGTGCATACATAGATACATATAATTTTTTTGTACGTATATATATTATATATGTGCATATATGTGTATATACAATCCCAATCATGTGTGTGGTGTCCCATATATATATATATATAATATAATATATATATATTATACAAAAATATGTATGTTTTAAAAACACAACACACATAAGTATATATATATGTATGCATAATATATATATATATATATTAATATATATATATATATTATATGTATAATATATACATATATATATATTATATATATATATATATATATATATATATAATATATATATATATAATGTATGCATAATTACATACGTATATATAATATCACACACGCATACATTTATTTATATATATATAATATATGCGTGTGCGTGGATTTGTGGGGGGCACACAACAAACACCACACACACGTAACAGGTAATGCGTTACTCTTGTACAGTGGCTGACATGGATACAAAAACAGGGAAGGGGTGAACATACGCTACGCCCTGGTTTGGGTATAAAAGCGCTGCGTGGGGTCACGCGGTTTGTCGGGGCAGCCCGCCGGAGGGAAGCGAGGGCTGACCTTAGCGCACTGGTCGCTGGCGACGAACTCTCCGAGGCTAGGTCATCCTCGGTATGTAGGGGACCGTTCCAGCTGGAGGAAGTAATAGAAGCAGCTGGAGGAAGCATGGGGGGGAGTGAGGTGAGGTCACCGGCCCCCGCATGCCACACTGTAATTGCTTGGCCATCTACTCATCCCTCGCTCTCGAGGCATCTTAGACTTGCCTCAAGGGTGACCTAACCTGGCTGGTCATGCGTTGTCTGGTGCATCTTCGTGGCTGCTCGTCCATGTTGTCTTCATCCTTCTGGTCCTCGGTGTAATCTGTCCGTCCTCGATGTCCAAACGCCCTCGATCCCCACAGTCCTCAATGTCCACACGTCCTCGAAAGTCTCGCAAGTCCTCCTTGACTTCGGTTTCGTCTAGACTCGGCGGCGTCCACGTCCACACGTACTCACAGATCTCGTCCAGGTCCTTCTCGCGTCCCACACGTCCTCGTAATCTTCATCCGGATCTACGGGCGTTGGGCAGGGGCGGCATTTCAGGGCGGCTGATACCTGCGCTACAAGCTCCTGGAGTTGACCAGATCTGCAGGCGTCCGCCAGGCGTCCCCTATGCACAGCACCCTGGGGCAACTGGTACCTGCGGCAAGTTGTTGGTGCTTCTAGGATCTACGGGGAGTCTGGCAGGCAATGCCCATCCACTACATTATGGGACGGCTTAACACCTGCTCTGACGACATTGGCCACAGGCCTATGGCGATCTTCCGATGACGTTTTTTCACAGCATCCTAAGGGTCCTCCTTCGGTGCAGTGTCAGCCCGATTGCAATATATAGTTGGGGAAAACCAGATAACACATAAGGGCCAGAGTAAGAGAAAAAAAAAAAGGCAACAGAGAAGAGGGGGTGTTAACTACCACTAGCCGGTTATTTATAAAAAAAATTGCGTTTTTTTAATTTGGTTTTTTTTAAATTATTTTTGTCTTTTTTTTTTCCTTTTGGTTTACTTTAAGATAAAAAAAGAAAATAGAAGAGGGAGACTTTCATAGCGATCCGCATGGACCTGGCTTGAACTACCAACTGTCTCTGATAGATATGAGAGTAGATAAGGGAAACGACATCGGCAATCCACGAGGATTTACTTAAACCCACAGTGGGTCATACAGAGAAGAAATAGATGTAACTTGTACATCATGTACGAGCCACTCGTCATGACAGAAAAAATTGTGGGCTAAAGAGAACATCATAAACTTTTATGCCAAAACTAAGACAGAAACCCAAACCCCTATTAATGAAAATGTTCAGTGTCTTTTGTCCTGCGTGTGTGAGTGAGGTGAATGTGTGTGTGTGTGTGCGTGTGTGAGTGACAGCTAGCGTGAATGAGAGGGAAAGCGAGAGTGACCTCACACAGAGAATGAATCACAAACATGAATATTAACGTTCACTATAACAAAACTGAAGTACATAGCAATGCTAGCTATTTAAAATTATTTCAACTACCACATGAATTCAACATATAATGATATGCAACAGAATGTAGCATGAATGAATGGTGACATGAAAAAAATATTCGCATCTTTTTATCAAGCAAATCTTCTCGGGGTCAGAAATCTGAACTGCCGAGGTATATGTCTAGCCATGCATGCCAGACCTCATTAACGGGGGGATCCTTTACCCAAATGCCGTATATGACTGAAGTGACTCAAGCCAGGGAAATCTATAATAACCTGCTCTTTTCTGCGTATCTGTAATGGGCACTCGCAAAATTCCCTAAGGATATTTAAATTTTCACAAATCACACAAATGCTTGGGATTTACCCAAAAACATGCAAGCGACTTGAAGAGGGTGAGAAAGGTGTGATTAATAAGCGAATAATGATTCTAGCTTAAACCCTAGCCCTACAATAATTAAACAGGTCAACACCGACTCAAGGTGCCAATCGAACGAATAACTTAAGTTTATTGAACGATGGAGCGCAGATCTATTAGGCGTTTACGCAACCCCGAGGTAATATTGGGCAATCTGTGCACTAGATATGGGGGAAGATCCTACGCTATACTCGATCACACGGAAATGTGATCTGAGGTGAAGGGAATAGTGTGAGAATGTGCCATTTGCTGTCATTAGCATCTTTATACTCAACAAAAAACAACAACGGCTTAAACACATTTATAGGAGAAAAAGGGAAAAGATATAAGAAAGGGGGCCCAAACGTGTACTTACGTGTTTTTTTTCTTAGCCATGTCTTGAAGCGGTCGAGCGGATTTTCTTCGAAGGATTGCGTTCATGCTGCGAGCGGAAGGACTCAGTGCCACCTGATATAACGGGTATAGAGGGTAGTCAACGTACGTCGAACTCACAACACATGTGAGGGGTGAACACACGCTACGACTGGCTTTGGGTAAAAGCGCTGCGCGGGGTCACATGGTGTCCGGAGGAGGGCGAGAGCTGACCTTAGCACACTGGTCGCTGGCGACGAACTCTCCGAGGCCAATAAAAAATTCAAAATAGATGATTTGGAAGATCTACTTGGGCAGTTGCCACATCCATTTATACTCTTGGGAGATTTCATTGGTCAGCATCACCCCTGGGGATACACTTTGTGCAACCCTCGAGGAAGAGCCCTGAGTCCTTGATCTTAAGACACTCCACACATTTCCAAATTCAAACTGGGACATTCTCCAATACACCTGTCAGTAGGCTCACATGATTCACAGTTGAATTTCACTTGGCAGGTCATGGAAGACTTACATGGAAGCGATCACTTTCCAATACCTTTGAAGGAAGTGAATGGTATTCCAGTCAATGGAGTGCAGAGATGGCGACTTGAACATGCAGACTGGAATCTTTTTAGATCAACTCCAATATTGCAAAGATCTGTGAATGATTTCCAGTGTGTTCAAGATGCTGTTTATCATTTGACATCACGAATTCACTTGCAGCAGAAGCATCCATTCCCAAAAGTAGCAGGCAGTAACCTTGATCCATTACAAAAGGACCCGAGGCCAAGGCCAGATGAGTGCTAAAGGAGGCTAGGACTGATTGTCGTGGAGACATTATCATGGGTAGGGACAAGGTGTGTAAGATTGCTGGGCATATCCATGTCACCATCTGCTTTGAAGATAGATGGTATAATCATCACAGACAAAAAAGATGTTGCAAATGAGCTAGCAAATCCATGGCAGAGATCTCCTCTGGAGCATCTTACACTGCCCAATTCTCCACTCTTCGGGCCTGAACAGGAATAACACCCAGTGTCTTTTTCAGTAGGACTGTGGCAGAACTTCCATACAACTTGCCATTTTTGCACAAGAAGATGGACTCTGCTCTGTAGCTCTGCCATAAGACTTGCCCAGAAAGTGACGATATTCCATACCAAATGTTATCTCACTTACCGAAGAGCTCCCAGAAGTTCCTGTTGGAGTTATTCAATAGGATCTATAGGGAGGGTACAGTGCCATCCATATGGAAAGAGGCTATAATCATTCCTGTTCCTAAACCTGGCAAACGATGCTTCCACACCAGGAAATTACAGACCAATTTCTCTACCAGCTGCATCTGCAAGCCGATGGAGAAA
>NW_023658725.1:57500-59147 GCF_015228065.2 Penaeus monodon | reverse complement strand
ACTGGTATGCCAAGACAGAGTAACCTACGCCACTTGTTTTTCAAGGAAGCAGAGAAGCTTCCCCCGGAGTTCAGTTTTGTAAAAATCGACCCAAAATTGATCTATAGACCCTTTTAGTGTTTTTTCTAAACAAGCTGGTGTATGTTTTTGTTAGTATATGCGTTTGTGTGAGTGCAAGGGGGTTGTTTGTGGGGAAAGTTTAATCGTGATTTGTATAGATCAGTTTCATGCGTGGGCTGCACTTTAAATCAATAAAGCGAATGAAAGGTATTTTCTTGCAAGGGTTTTGAATTGATATGCAAGGGGAAATCGAAAGAGGTATTAAAAGGTTAAACCAAAAGGAGGGCACAAGAGGTTTCGACAGGGAGAGGGCTTTAGCTACGAATTTGTCAAAAGGAGGTTTTTTTTTTTTTGTGGTCTTACGAAAAGACTTTTTTTTCTTGGGCATTATTTTGATACCCCACCCCCCTAACGGAAGCCCCCTTGCTGCGGTGGGGGGGGCTTGGGCCCCATGATCTGGACCCAGCCCAAGGGCTACACATACGGGGGGGGTCCCGGGGGGGATGAACAAAAGGGCTTCCTGGGCACCAAGGCCTTTGGGGGGGGGTGGGCCCCCCCCGGGTTCTTCCATCTTGGACCAAAAAGAACTCCGTGCGTGGACCCCCGTATTACCAGGAAAAAAGGAGTCCGGGAGGTTTAAAGCGATCTGCCACTGCCCCTGCAGTAGAAACACACCCTTTTTGGGCCCTTTTTTTTCTGGTTGGGGGTGGCTTCGATAAGGCGTGGTAAGTGAATCAGCTGGTCAAATATGGCTAGGGTCGCGGCACTATTAGCGGTACGCAGGGGCCCGCGCTCCCATCGTACTGTAATAGTGGCTGATATTTTTTACTCTTACCCCTGTGGCTGTTGGGATTTTTGAACCAACTAAAGTTTCCCCCTTTTTGGACTCTATGGGGTGGGGGGTGAGGAAAAAAGAATTTAATTTGTATGATATACAAATTTACAAAATCTCCCCTGACGCCCTAGAATCTCCCAACCATTCCCCGGGAACATCCCTTTTTTCCCTTTTGGGAACCCTTTTTCCAGTTTTCCAAGGGGGCAAGAAGGGAATTGAAAAGGGTTCCCCCGGGGCTCCCAAACCAGGTAAAAAGGGGGAAAAAGTCCTCCTCAACCCAAGGGGAAATCTTACCTGGTAAATAGAGTAGAAAAGGATCATGATGGTGTACAATCAGGATTTTGAATTTTTAAAGTACATAAAATTTTTTAGGTAGTCAAATGATCCTCGCATCACCCCCAGCGAGATGGTACCCTAAAAATTTAGGTTTCGTCCCCAGACAAAGGTGACAGTCTCGTGTGATAGCAACATCCCGGGGCTCAAGTTTCATTTTCTCCTCACAAGGTCCCAATCATATAAGGGAATCGTCTTTTCCCTAATGTGGTTTTCTGGGAGAAACTTTTTGAGGAACTAGAAATTTTAATTTTAGTGGCAGTAAAACGTTTTAAAAAGAAAGTTGGGGGTTTTGGAACATCAGTACCACCTCCCTACTTTTAACAATAAGTCCTTCCCAGAATAGTTAATTTTGGTAATGGTACCACCTAAAGGGAAAACCATATGTGCCCAAACCCCTATGCGGTGTTCCCACTGCC
>NW_023658725.1:7500-50000 GCF_015228065.2 Penaeus monodon | reverse complement strand
TTTTAAGTTATTATCATTTGCATTATTGTTATTAGGTTTATTATCGTAACATTTTTGTTATTGTTTTCCTATTAAAAACCATTATTATTAGTATTGTTGTTGCATTTTTTATTGTTGTTTTTATAATCATTACCAATACTGATGATAATCATAATGAAAAATAAAATATCATTATTGCCATTACCAATGATATTATTATTATTGTTATTATTTTAACCATTATCCTGTCCATCATCATCATCATCATCGACACCATTATTATTGATTAGGCAAAAGCTACGGAAAATCACAAGGAAGACTATAAAATATTACTTGATTCTGCTCAGTGATGTAATTGCTTCTGAATATGATTAATCAAATAATTAAAATGTCTTACATAATGATCATGGTTATGAAATCATGCAACTTCTAGATTATTTCACACAAAAGATGGAAAGGTGTGCATGGTTTGCGGTACCTAGTAAGACAATAGGACAAAACTGTGCATCCCGGGTGGCATGATGAAGTTCAGCATACAGGGAAAAATCGATAATTTGGCATGTGTAGAAGAAGTCCAGGCGCACAGGGCAACTCACTGACACAAGGCATAGAACCCATAGTACGCATATATTATCGGACGATAAAGCAAGCAAAGAAAATGGAAAATCATACTGTAAAAGACGAAACTGTTCGGTGAATAATTTGATATATAATTTAAGTACTTTTGGAATACTATCAAAACGCCATATAAAGACAACAACAACAGCCTGCGTCGTGGATGGCGTGAATGGTCATATGGATATTGCAGTTAAATTTAAAGAAATCTATGAACTATTATAACAGCGCTGATGACGATAATATACACATAATTAGAAATAGTATATATGATCATGTATCCTGTGTATGTGCGAAAGGGTTTTGCGAATCATCTTCGTGTTATAATTTGTATATTTCTTTAATAGAAATTTCTGTACGCTAAAAAGTGACAAATTTAACGTAAGAATTAAATTGAAATCATATTATCAATGGCTCCGAATATTATGTGTAATATTGTCACGTGCTTTTAATTCTAAGCTGCTACATGGTTGCTGCAATATATTTTATAAATCTGTGATAAAAACAGCCCTAAGAATAAGAATAAATCTACGATTTTTTCCAATTATCAAAGATCATTTTGTACTACCTCTCTTTTAGTAATATTTTAGATTATGTTTCATGGGAACACTTGATAGAATTATAGAAATATTTTATCGACAGAAGTACAGCTGTCATATAGAAGTCATTGATTTACAAAAGCCTTTGATAAGGCAAAGTATAGTAAATTTTTTGAGCTTCTGATTAACAGAAATGTTTCTCTCTTTCTTAGATTTCTTCTGAATATGTACTTGGTCAATAGGGATGTTGTGAGCTGGAATGATGCTATATCAACTGAATTTTGTGTTAGAACGGTGTAAACGAACCCTATTCGTTTGGTGTTTATATAAATCCACTAATCAGAAATACCCTTGTAGGGTGTAGGATGGACAATTTGACCTTGAATGCTTTAGAGTAACACATTGCAAAAACTATTAACAGATGTTAGATTATGGACAAGAGTTTCAACTCCAGTTTAATCCAGAAAATATTTTCCTTAAGTATTTACATACATTTTTTTTATTGTGTTATCAAGGTTAGAATAAGAATAAGAGGAAAAGGAGAAGGAAGTTGACAGGGAAAACATCTGGATCATGTTCTTGGGACAAGTCTAATCTCTTATGGCTCGATCCATTCATGAAATGGAAGTTAGAACTAAAGATAGGGTCAACAATTTTCACTCATTATCTAAAGATAATATATGATATATATATATAATAATATAATATATATATATATATACACACTATTCAATAGCTAATGTTTAAAGTTGCATGGTTCTCAATCGTGGAATCTACAAGATTAAAGATTAAAGAGTTGTGTGAAAATGCATTAGACATCTCTTAGGCTGAATGTTAGAACGAATTCATATATCTTACCTTGCATTATGAATATTCTTTCCATAACAAATTTGATATTAGAAAGACATATTAAATTTTATATACATAATCATTCATCAAAACATAATTAGTAAAAAGAACACTGTTGTCAAGTGTGGTTCTAGAGCTATTAGGGTCCCTAGATGACTCGGTTGATGTGAATCTGTGTGACTTTGAAGTGTCATATATCCTTAATGAAATTTGTGTCATCTAATTCTATTGAGTTATATTTATTTACCATATCTTGTACTTTTTGTATGTATTCATACTGGTATTCATTTATTTTTATTACTATTATTATTATTATTATTATTATTATTATTATTATTATCATTATTACATTGTCATTATTATAATTAATAACATTAATACCATTATTGTTATTACTGTCATTATCATGTTTTGTCAGCTCACTCTGATATATATTTTCTTTGTAATTTCTCTGATGTATGTATTTCTGACGAAGACACAATTGAAACCGGTCAAATACATCTCTTGTATTGTGAAGATATTCATTCTCATTCATACCTTTTCTACATCTGTCGATATGACTACGGTTCATCATGATTGTTATTTATATGATATCATTATTGTTATTATTTTTATTCTCATCATTATTATTATTGTTATAATTATTTGTGTATATGCGTATGTATGTGTATGTATGTATAAACAGGCACACACACACAACACACACACACACACAAAACCACATATATATAGATATATAGATAGATAGATAGATAGATAGATAGGTAGATATAACATACATACATACATACATACATATATATATATATATATATATATATATATATATATATATAATATATATACTATATATATATATATATATATATATATTATATATATATATATATATATATATATATATGCATATATACATATATACACATATATGCCTGTGCATGTGTATGTTTATAATTATTTATGCACATGTGTCATTATCATGATTGTTATTTATATGAATAATATTGTTATATTGTTATAATAATTGTTATTATTATATTAGCATCATCATCATCATTATCACTAGTATCATTATCTTCAATATTGTTATCATCATTATCATCATTATATTACTAGTATCATCATCATCATAATCATCATCATCATCACCATTATAGTTATCATTATCAATATTACTAATTATATATCATTATTATTATTATTATATTATTATTATCATTATTATCATTATTATTTATTATTATTATTATATACTAGTACTAGTACTGTTTATATTACTACTACTAGTACTAGTACTGTTAGATAGTATATTACTATTACTATTACTATTATCATTATCATTTTCATTGTCATAATCATCATCATCGTCATCATCATCATCATCACCATCATCATCATCATCATCATTTTCATTATCATCACATATATTATCATTATTATTATTGTGTATATATATTTATTATTATTGTTATTATTATTATTATTATTATTATTATTATTATTATTATTATTATATTATCATTATTATCATTATTATATTATTATTATACTATACTATATCCACAACTATACTATTATATTCTATTACTATTACTATTATGTATTATTATTTATGTATGTATAGTTATCGTTACTTACTTACTACATACATATACATTACATTATCGTTATTATCTTATGTATCATTATATTACATACGTATCTACTTATTATTAACATTATCGTTATCGTTATCGTTATCGTTATCGTTATCGTTATCGTTATCGTTATCGTTATCATTATCATTATCATTATCGTTATCGTTATCGTTATTATTAACATTATCGTTATCGTTATCGTTATCGTTATCGTTATCGTTATCGTTATCATTATCATTATCATTATCATTATCATTATCATTATCATTATCATCATCATCATCATCGTTATTATTATCATAATTATCTTTTATTTTTAATATTTTTATTATCAGTGCTGTTTTTATTATCACTGTCGGGGAAACTTTAAAAATAACAATAGCAATATTAAATTTTAAAAACCATCCCCGCCAAAAAGTCGGGGAAAATTATAAATATAGAAAAGTATGCTATTATTTCTAAATTGCTGTCGATCATGATCCTGAAATTGCAAAAGTTTCTTTTAAATAATACCCTCGCTTACAGCCGCCGCCATCCAATCTGATTTCCTAGGAGGTAATGTGCAGAGCATGACTTCGCGGTTGAGGAGGAGTGTGGACGTGTCTTACTTTCTCCTATCTCTCTATTAAGTGTGGTTCCTAAGTAAATGTTGGCTAACTAAACCCAAAACAACAAAATAAATAATTAAGTAAAAATATATCGTTACAATCATATTGTTACACCAAGATCGCTACAATCCTACTGTTACACCACAAATATAATTTTACGCCATTATCAACAATACGTAGCAAGATTGATTGATTGATTATCTAAAATTATCTGCCGCGTCAACAGATAAGGTCATTAGCGGCGAATACCTTGTTAGATACAAATATTTAAATAGTTAAAACTTTAAAAATCTATCAATAAATATCTTAAAGGTAACAATAGATATATAAAAAATCAAAGCATAAATGTTATGCTCTAAGTGTATAAAATTATTCCATAAACATTATGCACTTTTTTTATTCACTCAGCTGCCAAGGGCATCTCTAATCTCTCACAGTTTGTTTCTTGAGGTATGCCTCCATTGTTCCTTCCATTTATCGCGAAGACAACTCCTGGGTTTCAGGTTGGTGTGTGGGAGAGGAAAACGAGCATCACAAGGCTGAGCAGCAGTTGCCTTGGCCTTCCGTTCAGCTCGCTCTTCCCACTGATACCAACATGCGCTGGCACCCAACACAGTTATCTTTTTACGTGTTGACATCAGTGCATGCTAATCTTGAACCTCCCTCACTACTGGAAGTGAGGAGTTTAAGCTCTTGATTGCTTGCAAGGCAATACATTACAATAGAATAGTTCGTAAGATCTCTAGTCATCTAACTGCTGCAAGGATGGCTTGAAACTTTGCTGTCAAGATCGAGGCTGCTAGAGAAAGACTGCCAATGCTGTCTTCCTTCTGCTCACTGCTGCAAAGCCTACACCATTTCAGATTTCGAACCATCTGTATATATTGCATCTGATCCTTGGTACTTAGAAATGTGCTGAAGAAATATCTCTGACTTCTGCATCGGATCTCTCACCTTCCCAATTCCAACCAAATACAAATCAACTTGATTAGTCTAAGGGGGGCATTGGGGAATTCCAACAGCCAGACCTTAGGGAGATTTAATTTAAGATCTTCCACAAGATTCCTCATTCTCCTATCATAGGATCGGATATCCTCAAGGGGGTTGAAAACCAAAATGGAAGTAGGAGATCCTGGAATCCTTTGTAGTCTCGTATAGTAAATTAGGTTCATGTAGTCCCAGTGTAATGAAATAGGTGGTTCTCCACTCTCAGCATACAGGGACTCCACAGATGAAAACATGAAAGCCCCAGTACAGATTCTGGGAGCTTCATTATGAACTGAGTCCAACATCTGGAGAACAATGGGAGTTGCAGACGAATAAGTCTCACATCCATAGTCAAGCTTACTACGAATAAGCGCTCGGTAAAGCCACAGAAGCGTTGTGCGGTCTGCACCCCAAGATAGATGTGAAAGAACCCGCAAAATGCTAAGCGCTTTTGTAGCCTTCACTTTTTACTGCTTGATATGAGGCACCCATGTAAGCCTTGAGTCAAAAGTTAGACCCACTACCTGGACAAATCGCAGTGGGTTTGCTCCTAAAAGAGGGAAGGATGGAACTTTCCTTGTTTGTGGAAATGTATAGCCATGGTCTTGCTTGGAGAAAATTTGAACCCATGAAATGTTGCGCACTGTACAACCTGATTTATTGCAGTCTGCATGTGTCATTGTACATCTGTAAGCTTCCTCCTGAGCAGTAGAATGTAAAGTCATCCACATACAGATTACATGAGTCAGCACTTGGAACAACCTTTACAATGTCATTTATAGCAATGGCAAACAGGGTCACACTTAAGACACTCCCTTGTAAGACCCCTTCCAGCTGATCTTCCAGGTTACAGAAACTGTTTCCCACCCGAACTCTAAACTTTCTGTTAGCAAGGAAGCTTTGTATGAATGTAGTTAATGTTCCTCTTAAACAAATGTCATCCAGCTTCATGAGTATGCCATGCTTCCAAGTAGTACCGTAGCCTTTTCAAGGTCAAAGAAGACTGCTAACATGTGACGTCGCTGTGCAAAGGAATTCTGTATAGAAGTTTCCATCCTCACAAGTGCATCTGTGGTCTATCTCAATTTTCTAAACCCACATTGATATGGTGTCAGCACATTTTCCTTTTCTAACAGCCATGTCAACCTGAAGTTTACCATTTTCTCCATCGGCTTGCAGATGCAGCTGGTAAGAGAAATTGGTCTGTAATTTCCTGGTGTGGAAGCATCGTTGCCAGGTTTAGGAACAGGAATGATTATAGCCTCTTTCCATATGGATGGCACTGTACCCTCCCTATAGATCCTATTGAATAGCTCCAACAGGAACTTCTGGGAGCTCTTTGGTAAGTGAGATATCATTTGGTATGGAATATCGTCACTTCCTGGGCAGTCTTATGGCAGAGCTACAGAGCAGAGTCCATCTTCTTGTGCAAAAATGGCAAGTTGTATGGAAGTTCTGCCACAGTCCTACTGAAGAAAGACACTGGGTGTTATTCCTGTTCAGCCCGAAGAGTGGAGAATTGGGCAGTGTAAGATGCTCCAGAGGAGATCTCTGCCATGGATTTAGCTAGCTCATTTGCAACATCTTTTTTGTCTGTGATGATTATACCATCTATCTTCAAAGCAGATGGTGACATGGATATGCCCAGCAATCTTACACACCTTGTCCCATACCCATGATAATGTCTCCACGACAATCAGTCTAGCCTCCTTTAGCACTCATCTGGCCTTGGCTCGGGTCCTTTTGTAATGGATCAAGGTTACTGCCTGCTACTTTTGGGAATGGATGCTTCTGCTGCAAGGTGAATTCGTGATGTCAAATGATAAACAGCATCTTGAACACACTGGAAATCATTCACAGATCTTTGCAATATTGGAGTTGATCTAAAAAGATTCCAGTCTGCATGTTCAAGTCGCCATCTCTGCACTCCATTGACTGGAATACCATTCACTTCCTTCAAAGGTATTGGAAAGTGATCGCTTCCATGTAAGTCTTCCATGACCTGCCAAGTGAAATTCAACTGTGAATCATGTGAGCCTACTGACAGGTGTATATTGGAGAATGTCCCAGTTTGAATTTGGAAATGTGTGGGAGTGTCTTAAGATCAAGGACTCAGGGCTCTTCCTCGAGGGTTGCACAAAGTGTATCCCCAGGGGTGATGCTGACCAATGAAATCTCCCAAGAGTATAAATGGATGTGGCAACTGCCCAAGTAGATCTTCCAAATCATCTATTTTGAATTTTTATTGGCCTCGGAGAGTTCGTCGCCAGCGACCAGTGTGCTAAGGTCAGCTCTCGCCTCCCTCCGGACACCATGTGACCCCGCGCAGCGCTTTTACCCAAAGCGAGGTCGTAGCGTGTGTTCCCCCCTTCACGGGTTTTGTGATTCGACGTAGTTGATACCCTCAAACCCTTTTATATCGGGTTGGGTTTTCACTGAGCCCCTTCCGGCTCGCAGCATGAACGCAACCTTCGAAAAAAATCGCTCGACCGCTTCAAACTTGGCGGGGGGGGAAAAAAAAAACACGTAAGTACCGTTTGGGCCCCCTTTCTTATATTTTTTCCCCTTTTTTCCCTAAAAATGTTTTTAAGCCGTTGTTGTTTTTTGTTGAGTAAAAAGAGCTAATGCAGAAAAGGCCCTTTTTCTCACACTATTCCCTTCACCCAGATAATTTTCCGTGGATCGAGTAAGCTTTAGGATTTCCCCATACATAGTGCACGGGGTTTGGCCCAAATATTCCCCCAGGGTTTGCGTAAACGCCTAATGTCTGCGCTCCATCGTTAAATAAACTAAATTTATTCGTTCGTTTGGGCAACCTTGAGTCGGTGTGCCCTTTTAATATTGTAGGGCTAGGGTTTTAAGTAGATTTTATTGTTTATTAAACATTTTTCTCACCCTCTTCAAGCGCTTGCATGTTTTGGGTATACCCCCAAGCTTTTGTGTGATTTGTAAAATTTAAAACCTTTGGGGAAATTTTTCGAGTGCCCATTCCGATACCAAAAGGCAGGTTTTATAATTTCCCGGTTTGACCTTCAGTTATACGGCATTTGGGAAAAGGATCCCCCGTTAATGGGGGTTTGGATATGGTAGAATATCCCTCGGCAGTTCAGATTTCTGACCCAAAAGTTTTGCTTGATAAAAGATGGCGAATATTTTTTTCATGTCACCATTATTCATGCTCTTCTGTTGAATTCTTATATGTTTGAATTCAATTGGTGTTGAAAAATTTTAAATAGCAGCATTGCTAAGTATTTCAGTTTTGTTATGGGAAACGTTAATTCATTTTGTGTTCTTTCTCTGTGTGAGGTCACTCTCCTTTCCTCTCATTCCGCTAGCGCCTAACACGCACACACCCCAAAATTTCACCCCACCACGCAGGACAAAAGACACTAAAACTTTTTCATTAATAGGTTGGTTGCGTTTTATTTTGGTAAATTTAGATGTATCCTTAGCCCACAATTTTGTTGCATGCGGTGGCTCGTACAGAGTACAAGTTACATCTATTTCTTCTCGTATGAGACTGGGGTTCAAGAAAATCCCGTGGAAATTGCCGTGTCGTTTCCTTATCTACTCTCATATCTATAGAGACAGTTGGTAGTTCAAGCCGGGCCCATGGATCGCTACTGACGTCCCCTTTCTATTTTTCTTTATTTTAAAGTAAACAAAAAAGGAAAAAAAAGACAAAAAAATTTAAAAAAACTTTAAAAAAAACGCTTTTTTTTTTATAAATAACCGGATATGTAGTTAAAACCCCCTTTCTTTTGCCTTTTTTTTCTTTTACCTGGCCCTTATGTGAAAATTGGTTCCCAACTATATTTTGAAATGGGACTGCACGGCCCCAAAGGAGGACCCTTGGATCGGAAAAAAACGTCATCGGAAGATCCCCTGGCCTGTGCCAAATGTGTCAGAGCAGGTTTTAAGCTGTCCCCATAATGTAGTGGTGGGAAGCCTCCCAACCCCCCCAGATCCATAGAAGACCAAAAACTTCCCCGGGGTACCAGTTGCCCCGGATGCGTGCATAGGCGACCCCTGGGGGAAGCCTCGATCTGGTCAACTCCAGGAGCTTGAGGCAGGTATCAGCCGCCCGAAATGCCGCCCCCCCCCAACGCCCGTAGATCCAGAATTACGGACTTTTGGACGGGGAAAAAGGACGGGACGGACTGTGAGTACGTGGGCGTGGACGCCGCCAGTTTGAGAACCCGAAGTCAAGGGGGACCTGTGCGGATTTTTCGAGGACGTGTGGACTTAGGACGTGTGGGCATCGAGGCGTTTGGCCCACAGGCGGACGTTACACCGAGGACCAAAAGGGATAAAGAAAACATGGCAGCAGCCACGAAGAGCACCAGGAAAAGCATAACCACCAGGTTAGGTCACCCTTTGGGGCAATCTAAGATGCTCGAGAGCGAGGCATGATAGAGGGCCAAGCAATTTACATTGGCATGCGGGGCCGGTGACCCACCTCACCCCCCCCATGCTTCCTCCAGCGCTTCTATTATTTCCCTCCAGCTGGAACGGTCACTAAATCCGGGATCCCTACCCGGGAGATTTCGTCGCCAGCGCCCAGTGCGCTAAGGTCCCCTCGCTTCCCCCCGGGCGGGCTCCCCGACACCGCTGCCCCCCACCAGCGTTTTTCCCCAAACCAGGTCGTAGCGATGTTCCCCCTTCCCTGTGTTTTGTATCCAGCACCCACTGTACAAAGTACGCAAAACTTTTACAGTGTGTGTGTGTTTGTGTGTGCTCCCACAAATCCACGCACACGATATATATATAATAAAAAATGATGCGGTGTGATTTTTTATATACGTAGTATGTATGCATACATGTATATTATTATAAAATAATATATAAATATATAATATAATATTATTATATACAATATTAATTTTTTTTATATAAATTATTAAAATTAATATATAATATATATATGCATACTTTATAAATACTTATGTGTGTGTGTTTTTAATACATACATATATAATATTGTATATATTATTTTTTTTATATATATTTAGATATTATAAAATTTAATATGTATATATATATATATAATATATAATATATATATATTAAATTTATATCCAACACACACACAGATTGTGATTGTAATACACATATATGCACAAAATTACGTATATATATAGGTATATATTACGTGTCGTGTAGCACAACCACACACACACACCACCACAAACACACACACACACACAAAACACAATATATATATTAATTTTATTAAAAATATATATATATATAGTTAAAAATATTTTTATGATTAAAATTACATAAATAAATAATGAATAACAATACACACGCATACATACACACATTTTATTACATATAAATTAATTATTATTAATATTAATTATATATATTTTATATAATAATATAATATATAATATATATAACACACAAATATATAAAATAAAAATTTATATTATATATTATTAATTAATATGAATATTTTTGGGTGTGTGGTATTGTGGTGGTGTGTGTGTGGTGTGTGTTTTTGTGTACACCACACGTACCAGACACAGACACAAACATTAAATATTATATTATAATATATATATATTAAGAAGAGAGGAGAGAGGAGAGAGAGAGAGAAAGGGGGAGAGAGAGAGAAGAGGGGAAGAGGAGAAAAAAGGGAGGAAAGAGTGAGAGGGGGAGTGGGGTGAGAGGTGGGAGAGGAGAGAGGAAGAGAGAGAGGAGGAGAGAGAGAGTGAAAATAGTTTTAAAGTATGCAGTGTTTTATACGTTCGACAACAAGGCAATTTTTTGTTTTTGCTTTAAAATCTTTGTCATTCCGACGAAATGATTTAAATAAAAAAGCCATTTTTGAGTTTTTAAACTTCATTCTTGAAATAAAGGACTATTATAAAGCAGGAATTAAAATAACAATCGCATGCATTTAAATGTTCATATCAATATTGGTAAGACGAAACAGTATCTAAAACCAGGATACATTGACACCCCCCAATAAAAGGAATTAGTGTACTAAACTATCCCCCAAATAAAAAAAAAGACATGATTTTTTTGCAATCTCAGAATTTCGTTACGACGTAACACATGTAAATTAAAATTTCTCCCCAAGGGTTTTGATTATTCCGAAATAAATAGTTTTTTCCTAAAAATTTCCGCCAAAAAGCTAACTACGGGAACAACTATGCCCAAAAATTCTAAATTGGGATGTCAAACCGCTCGGCTCGCCCGCTAAAACCCCACCGATACCGAAAATGTAGCCCCTTTTCAAAATACTATCTTTGGGCTGGTTCCCGGGGAAGCTCATTATTTCTTAGCTCCCGTGACGCGTTCCCCCTTTCGTTTCCCAGCTCCCCATTCCCGGTTTTTTTCCCCCCCTTCATTTTCCAGCTTTATTTCGTCCAAGTCGCCCCTCCCCGCCATTGGGGCGCGGGGTCTTTCGTCAAGCCCCTTTCGAGGGTGTTAAATTTTCCATCATCAAAGGAGAATGCTACATTTCTGTGCGACGCATTTAAAAAACCCTTTCTACAGTTAAAATTTTTAGTCAAATTGCTATGACGCACACGGGGCGCGGGAAAACACAACAACATAATACTATCTATCTATCTTCTATCTATCTATTTTAAAATTATGATATAATATATATTAAAAGTCGGAACGTGGATTACTGATTGGAAAGTTCGGTTTCAGATAAAAATCCTTTGTTTGTTTAAAATTTTTGAAATGATTATGAAATTACAAAGAAAAACTATAAAAAAAACATACAAATTAAAATTTACAAAATCAAAAAAAACAATTAATATATAGAAAATTTTAATTTTATACCACAAAAACTTAACACTTAATAAAAGAAAATTTTTTTTAAAACATCAAATATACAGTAATCATTTTAACCACCCAAAATTATGATTTCCGATCCTTCGTATAGGTTCCCGCGAACCTTATGTTTGGCCTGGGTGGGAAAACCTTATCTTCTACCCCTTATGTAAAATTTCGACAAAAAAGAGTCATACTATTTTAAACCGGCCTTACACCTCTGTCCCGAAAGCCTTTCCCCATGGAGCTGGTCTCTGCGTCTGCGCGCTCCCCGTCTCCCTCCCCGTCTCATGTCCCCGTCTCTCTTTAGGGGGATACAGTTTTAAAAATTTTTCCCTTTACATGAAATTTTTTGTGACCCTTTAGCATTAAATGAATTAAATTTTTTCTATAAATTTCTGTCTTCTTTGTCGTTGAATTACAAAATTTAAAAAAGGACTGTAAAAGTAGAACGTAATGATTTGGCCGTGTTTCATAAAACCTTAAAGATTTAAAATAATACTTTATTTTTTTCGCATATACCTTGTTGTTTTGGGTTTTCTTAAATAAATAAGCGTCCGACTCCCTTTCAGGGACCAGGGCAAGTTAGAAAAAGGGATTTATGATTTTAAGGGGGAAAATCGGTAAAATTTTTAACTCCTAAAACCTTGTCCTTTCGTATTAACCCATATATAATTGTTGGTCAGTTCAACACACACCACACACACACACACACACACACACACACACAATATATATTATATAATATTATATTTTAGTTTCTATAAAAATAATTTAATTTTTATATATATTTATATATAATATATATATATATATATATGTAGGGTGTGATATCATAGATATTTGCATATATAAATTTATAATAATATTATATTATATATATATATATGTTATAATAATTTTATATAATATATATATATATATATATACAAAAAACACTAAAATATGTGTGTATATACATATTACCTAATATGTACACAACACAAACACACAGATCAAACATAAAAAATATACATAACACACACACTCACTCCAACACCGTAAAATAATGTAATATATATCATTAATATATATAATATAATATAATATATATATATAATATATAAAATAAATAAAATAATATAGGATATATAATTTCTATATTAATATATATATAACATTATTGCATAAGTATGTATACTACTTACATATATGCATATATATATATATAATATATTATTTTTTTTTTTTTTTTTTTTTTTTTTTTTTTTTTTTTTTGAATTACGCGATATATGCGGCGCGCCAAACACACACACGCACACAACGAAAACACACACACACACCACACACAAACCCCACATAATAATTTTATATATAATTATATATATATATATTATATATATACACAAAATAAGTGGTGATAGCAAGGGCAGCTGTTACGGGGTGGTTTATAGGCCCCGGCCTGCTAACACCAATTTATCCCGTGACATCACCTCCATACGAAGTTGCGCTTTGAAGACCCTCTATTCTGTTAATTTCGAACACCGTTTGGATTTTAAAATAATTTTTTAAAAATTTTTATAAGTTTGTTTTTTGCGGTGTGTGGCGTGTGTGTGTGTGTGTTGTTTAATATATCAAAATATATATTTTTAAATAAAAAAAATATATTAAAAAATATATATATTTAATAATATAATATATAATAATAAAATATACAGAAATTAAGACATTTGGGTTATAATATTTATGTGTATAATAATATATAATATAATAATAAATTTTAAAATATATTTTAAATTACAATTTATATAATATATATATTATATAAATTATATATATATTTTATATTTTATGATGTATATATATATAGGCCGCAGTGGCCAAAGGTTACAGCGTCGAACTAAAGCTGTCACGCGGCAATCTGATTTTCGAGGGTTCGAGTCACCGGCCGGCGCGTTTTTCCTTGGGAAGGGAACTTCCCCTCGTTTTCCTACCGCCACGGGTGGCTAAGCCACCCCAAGTCGTCCAGGTCCCAAAACCCCCAAAAAAATGAGAGAATGATTCCCCAAAAAAGGACCCGCACTTCCGTGGAAAGGGAACTGGGAACCCCACCACGTACTCATCCAAGAGCATCACAACATGAAAAAGACAATTTAAGATCATGCTGTGACCCCGGCCGCTAAAATGAAAACCCACCGTAAAAAAAAAAAAAAAAAAAAAAAAAATATTATATCCCATATACATTATAATAAATTATTTATATTATATAAATATATATTAAAATTTATTATATAAATTTATGTAATATATTATATATATAAAATATTATTATATATATATATAAAAGTATATAACCCTTTTGTAAATATAGATTTAAATATATAATTTTTAAAATTATATATTTAATAATTATTATTATATATTTATATATAACCATGATATTAACATAAATTTTAAAATTTTATTTTATTTTTTTTATTAAAATATTTATTTTGTGTGTGTCTGTGTGTGTGTGTGTGTTGTGTGTGTGTGTGTGTGTGTGTGTGGGTGTGTGTGTTTGTGTGTGTGGGTGTGTTTGGTGTGTGGTGTGTGTGTGTGTGTGTGTTTGTGTGTGGTGTGTGTGTTTGTTTTTGTGTCCTTGTGTGTGTGTTTTTGTGTGCTGTGCTTTTTATGTGTTTTTTCATAATAAAATATTATATATATATTAAAAATTTTATATATTAATATTTCAATATATTATATATATTATAAGTTACACAAAATCTATATATATATATATATATTATATTATATTTTAATTTTATTTATATATAATAGAAATTTGAAATAAATAAAAATATGCATTAAAAAGTTAATATAAATAAAAATAGGATAATATATAATAATATATATTATATTAATAATTTTTTGTGTGTTGTGGTTGTGTGGTTGTGCTGCGTAATGGTGTTTGGTTTGTGTTTTGTGGGGTGTGTGTGTGGTTGTGTGTGGGTGTGTTGGTGGTTTTGTGTGTGTGTGTGTGTGGTGTGTGTATCTGTGTCGGTTTGTGTGGGGTGTGTGTGTTGCTTTGGGGGTTTTCGTTATGTGGTCTTATTATATTATATAATAAATATATTTTTTTATATTTTTATATTTTATCTTATTATATATATAGTGGTTGGTTTGTTTATTTTTATATTATTTAAAATTTTATAATTATATATATATATATAATATTTGTGTGGTGTGTGTGTGTGTGTGTGTGTTTTTGTGGGGTTGTTGCGTGTGGTATACATATAATGATATATATATATATATATATTATTTTAATTAATATTATATATATACTTATATATCATATATATATATATATATATTATTTATATTATAATTTATATATATATATATTATTATTGTTATATATAATATATATATTATATATATATTTATATATATATTATTTATTTAATATTATTATATCCCCATATTTCCCACACACCTTATATCTATATTACATATATGTACAGCACACCCCCCCAAAATAAACCACTATTAATACAGGTAATTTTAAAATTTATTTGATTTTTTTTATAATATATATATTTTGTTTATAAAATAAAATATATATATATATTTTTATTTAATTTTCCCCTTTTTCCCACCCTTATCTTTTCTTTGTCGAAACCCACCCCCCACACAAACCCCCCCAACCCCAAAAATTTGGGGGTGTGTGTGTTTTGTTTGTGTGTGGTCTTACATTAGCATATAAATATAGGGTGTGGGGAAAATTGTTTTAATTATAATTTTTATATAATAAAAAATTTTTAATTTTAAAATTATTTATGCTTTTTTTTGTATTAACATATATATATTTTAATATATTTTAATATAATTATATATATATAATAATATAAATAAAAAATTCTAAAATATATATATATATAAAACAATATATAAACAAAACCCATATATTAGTTTTATTTAAAATTTAATATATTATATATATATTTATATATATATTAATATATATAATATATATATATAATGTATATATATACAAAAAAATATAACATATATATTTATTTCATATAATAAATCCATAATATATATATATATAAAATAATATTTTATAAATTATATATTAATTTTGGTGGTGTGTGTGTGTTTTGGTGTGGTGTGTGTTTTATGTGTGTTTGTTTTGGTGTGTGTTTGGGTGTGTGTGTTGTGGGGGTCTGTTTTTTGTGGGGGGGTTTGGGTGTGTGTGTGGGTGGGTGTGTGAGTGTGTGGTTTGTTGCTATGTGTAAAGTGTGGTGTGTTCATATATATTTTTAATAAAAATATTAAATTAATTATTTATTTATCTATTATAATTTTTTTTTATTTTATATATCTATAAAATTTTAATATATTTTTATAATATAATTAAAAATTTTAAAATTTTTTTTATTTTTTCCCAAGTATTTTTGCATATATATGTGTTGAAAAAATTTTGGGCTAAAAATATAAATAAATGCAACTATATGGATATTTATTATATATATATATATAATATATATTATATATTAAATTTATAAATTTTTATATATATATAATAATATATATATTCGTGTTTTGTGTGGTTGTGGGTCGAAAAATATGAATTAGATACAAGTGTGTGTTGAAAAATTGTGTGTGTTGTGTTATATTTATAATAATATTATATATATATAAAATATATAAAATTTATTATATATGTATATGTTTTATTTATATAGATAGAATATATATATCCATATTATATTATTATATAATATATATATATATATATATAAAAATATTAATATAATATATATATACATAATTTTATATATTATAAATTATATATATTTAATCTATTATATAAAATTATTGTGGTTTGTGTGTGTGTGTGTATAGGTTTTTATTATTTTTATTTATAATATATTATTAATATATATTTTAAAATTTTTATATTTTAAATATTTATTTTTTTATTTCTTTTTTTTTTTTTTTTATTTTTTAATATTATTTATTTGTGGTGTTGTGCGGTGTTTTGGTAGTGGTGTGGTGTGTTTGTGTCTGTTTTATATATAATTTATTATAAAATTAATTTTATTTTTTTAAAATTAATTTTTTTTTTTTAAATTTGTATATAATGCCTTTGTTTTGGTTTTTTTCTATAAATTATTTTATATTAAAAATTTTAATAATAAAAGAAAAATTTATTTTTAAAATATTTTATATATATCATATTTATTTTTGGGATTTATATTTTTTTCATTTTTTTAAATTATGACAAATTTATATATTATATATGTATAAAAAGGGAAATTTTTGTTATTTAAATTTTTTAATTTTCAATTTTTTTGAAAAAAAATTTTTTTATTAAAATTTATTTATTGAAAAAATATATATTTTTTTATTTTTTATTTTTTTTTTAAATTTAAAAAATTTTTTTTTTAATTTTTTTCCCAATATTAATACCATATATATAGATCCCCTTATTATACATACATAGAATTATTATAAAATTCATTTAAGTTAAATATAAAATAAATTTTTAATTATATTTTTTATATATATTATATTTTTTTATATTTTAATTATTTTTTTTTACGGAATATATTTTAAAAATTATTTTGAAATTAACTAAAAAGAAAAATGAAATAATGAATAATAAACTAAAAATATTAAAACGTTTTAAATAATAAAATAAAAATGATAAAATAATTAAAATAATAATAATAATAATTAATTAAAAAAATTTAATAAAAAACAATAAAAAAAAATAAAATAATAATAAAAATAATTAAAAATAATAAAAAAAAAATAAAAAAAAAAAAAAAAAAAAAGATTGACAAATAATAACATAAAAAATTTTTTCAAAAACCTTTATTCTCAATTTTATCCTATTGTCAGTTTAATACGATTTGGTAATTTTATCATTTTTCCCTTTAATAATTGCCAAAATATACAAAACAAAAAAAAACGTCATTTTGGGAGTAACCCCAAAAAGGCATATTTCGCGATTTGCCGCTTTTCGATTTTTGGGAAATTTATTTTTTTAAACCCTTTTTTTATATATGGAGATTTTCCTTTTTATTACATCATTTTTATCATGATTATCAAAAATTTATCTTATCATCATCATTATCATAATTATCATCATTTTGCAATTATTATCATCTTTATTGAAATTTTATCTCTTTTCCCAATTATATCATTATTTTTGAAATTATTGCAGTTAAAAATATAAATTTTGATATCTAATTTAAGTACTTTTGGAATACTATCAAAAACGCCATTATAAAGGAACAACAACAACAGCCTGCGTCGTGGATGGCGTGATATGTCAATGGATATTGCAGTTAAATTTAAAGAAAATCTTCTGAAACTATTATACAGCGCTGATGACGATAATATACAATAATTAGAAAGAGTATATAGATCATGTTACTTCCTGGTGTATGTGCGAAAGGTTTTGCGAATTCATCTTAGTGTTATTAATTTGTATATTTCCTTTAATAGAAATTTCTGTAAGCAAAAAAAGGACAAATGTAACGTAAGAATTAAAATTGAAATCATCTTATCAAGCTCCGAATTATTATGTGTAAGAGTGTAACGTGCTTTTAATTATAAGTGCTACATGGTTGCTGCAAGATATTTTTATAAATTCTGTGATAAAAACAGCCCATAAGAATATAGAATAAATTACGATTTTTCCAATATCAAAGATCATTTGTACTACCTATCTTTTAGTTAATATTTTTAAGATTATGGTTTCTTGGGAAACAGCTGATAGAATTTAGAAATATTTTATCGGACAGAAGTCTGTTACAAGTCTGTCATATAGAAGTCATTGATTTACAATCGCCTGTGGATAAAGGCAAATACTTAGTAAATTTTTGAGGCTTCTGAATTAACAGAAATGTTTTCTCTTTTCTTAGATTTCTTTGAATATGTACTTGGTCATAGGGATGTTGAGCTGGAAATGATGATATATCAAACTGAATTTTTTGTTAGGAAAAACGGTGTAAAACGAAAACCCTATTTTTCGTTGGTGTTTATCTCAAATCCACTAATCAGAAAATACCTCTTGTAGGTTGTAGGATGGGACATTTTGACCTTGGAACGCTTTAGAGTAACCATTGCAAAAACTATTAAAAAACAGAATGTTGATTATGGACAAAGAGTTTCAACTCCAGTTTAATCCAGAAAATATTTTTCTTAAGTAGTTAACATACATTTTTTTTAGCGGGGTATCAAGGTTAGAATAAGATAAGAGGAAAAGGGAGAAGGAAGTTGACAGGGAAACATCGGGATCATGTTTTGGGACAAGTCTAATATCTTAATGGCTCGAATCCATTCTGAAATGGAAATTAGAAACTAAAGATAGGGTCAACAATTTCAATCTCATTACTAAGAAAATATATTATATATATTATATTATATATATAATATATAATATATATATTATTACTATTATATATACATATTCAATAGCTACTGTTTAAAGTTGCATGGGTTATCAAATCGTGGAATCTACAAGATTTTAAAGATAAAGAGTTGTGTGAAAAATGCATAGGACATCTCTTAGGCTGAATGTTAGAACGGAAATTTCATATATCTTACCTTGCATTATGAATATTCTTTCCATAACAAAAATTGATAGTAGAAAGGGACATATTAAAAATTTTAGTATACATAAATCATCAAACATAATTAGTAAAAAGAAACACTGTTGTCAAAGTGTGGTTTCTAGAGCTATTAGGGTCCCGAGATGACTCGTGTGTGAATCTGTTTGACTGAAGTGTCATATATCCTTAATGAAATTTGTGTCATTTCTAATTCTAGGAGTTATATTTATTTACCATATCTTTGTACTTTTGGGTATGTATCATACCGGTATCATTTTATTTTTATTACTAGTATTCATTATTATTATTATAATTATTATTTATCATTATTAAATTGGCAAGATTATAAGTAATAACATTAATACCATTATTGTTATTACTGTCATTATTCATGTTTTGTCAGCTCACGCTGATATATATTTTCTTTGAAATTTCTCGATGTATGTATTTCTGACGAAGGACACAATTGAAACCGGTCAAATACATCTCTTGTAGTTGAAGAATTCATTCTCATTATTACCTTCTACTTGTCGATATGGGGACTACGGTTCATCATGATTGTTATTTATATGAAGATCATTATTGTTATATTTTTATTCTCATCCATTATATTATTGTTATATATTTGTGATATGCGTATGTATGTTGTATGTATGTATAAACAGGCACACAAAAAAAACACACACCACACAACCCACAACACATATATATATATATATGAGGATAGATAGATAGATAGATAGATAGATAGGTAGATGCAATTATAATACAGACATACATACATTATTATATATATACTATATTACTATAATATATATATATAGATAATATATAACATAGATATATACATAAATATTGATATATTATATACTAATATTATATATATGATCATATATAATAAAGCATAACTACAATATATACACATATATGCCTGTGATGTGTATGTTTATAATTATTTATGCACATCGTGTCATATCATGATTGTTATTTCTATGAATAATATGGTTATATTGTATAATAATGTAGTATAATTTTTAGCATACAACAATCATTCATCATATCACTAGTATCATTATCTTCAATATGTGTTATCATCATGTATTCATATGATGAAGACTAAGGTATGTCAGCAGCAGTAATAATGCAGCATCATTTCATCACCATTAGTAGTTTACAGTATCACTATTACTAGAGTATCATATTATTATTATTATATTAGATATGCAGTATTTATTCATGTATTGTATTATGTATGGATGTAGTGATGTTACTGAGTGAACTAGCTAGGTGTATATTATACTTAATAGTATTAGTAATGTTAGGTATAGTATATACTATATACTATCTATTTAGCCATTATCAGTTTCAGTGGCATAATCATCAATCATCGTCATCATCATAATCATACCATGCATACATCATCATTTCATTCATTTCATTAGCAGCATCATGAGATTCAGCAATGAAGGATTAGTGTTGTTATTATTATTCATTATTATGAGCATTATTAGTATTTATTATTATTATTATTAGGATGGCGAGTGATTATTATTTATTCAGTATGTAGCATGGCATTCTGATTATTATTATGTAGTAGTACTACTACGACTACTACTACAAACTATACTATATATTACTATGACTATTACTGATTATATACGATGAGCGTTATCGTTATCCGGTATCGTTATCGGTATGTTATCATTATTCATTATCATTATCCTTATCATTTATCATTATCGGTAGTCGTTATTCGTTATCGTTAATCGTATCGTATGTTATCATTTCGTTATCGTTATCGTAGCGTTATCATTATCATATCATTAGCGTTAGCGGTTATCTAGATGAAACATATTCGTTATCGAGCTATAGTTATCGTGATCGTATCTTATCGTTATCGTTATTCGTTATCGTTAATCATTATCTATCTCATATCATATCAGTATCATCATCGATTCATCATGTTTATTATCTATAAATGACTTGTATTTTTTAATATTTTTTATTATCAGGCTGTTTTATTTATTCACTGCGGGGGAAACTTTAAAAAATAAACAATAGCAATATTAAATTTTAAAAACCATCCCGACCAAAAAAGTCGGGGAAATTATAAGATATAGAAAAGTATGATAATATTTCTAAATTGCTGCGATCATGATCCTGAAATTGGCAAAGTTTCTTTGTAAAATATACCTCGCTTACAGCCGCCGCCATCCAATCTGATCCCAGGAGGAAATGTGCAGAGCATGACTTCGCGGTGAGGAGGAGTGTGGACGTGTCTTACTTTCTCCTATATCTCTATAAGTGTGGTTCCTAAGGAAATGCTTTGGCTAAATAAACCCAAAAAACAACAAAATAATAATTTTAAGTAAAAATATATCGTACAATCATATTGTTACACCAAGATCGCTACAATCTACATGTTACACCACAAATATAATTTACGCCATTATCAACAATACGTAGCAGATTGATTGATTGATTAATCTAAAAGTATCTGCCGCGTCCAAGATTAAAGGGTATTAGCGGCGAATACCTTGTTAGATACAAAAATAGTTTGAATAGTTAAACTTTAAAAAATTCTATCAATAAATATCTTAAAAGGTAAACAATCAGATATATTAAAAAATCAAAAGGAAGAAAAGTTATGCTCTAAGTGTATAAAATCATTCCATAAACATTATGCACTTTTTTTTTATTCACTCAGGCTGCCAAGGGCATCTCGTAATCTCTCACAGTTTGTTTCTTGAGTTATGCCTCCAGTGTTCCTTCCATTTATCGCGAAGGACAATCCTGGGTTTCAGGTGGGTGTGTGGGAGAGGCAAACGAGCACACAAGGCTGAGCACAGTTGCCTTGGCCTTCCGTTCAGCTCGCTCTTCCCACTGGATACCAACATGCGCTGGCACCCAACACAGTTATCTTTACGTGTTGACATCAGTGGCATGCTAATTGAACATCCTCAACTACTGGAAGTGAGGAGTTTAAGCTCTTGATTGCTTGCAAGGCGAAAACATTACAAAGAATAGTTCGTAAGATCTTAGGTCATCTTAACTGCTGCAAGGATGGCTTGAAACTTTGTGTCAAGATCGAGGCTGCTAGAGAAAAAGGACTGGCCAATGCTTTCTTACTTCTGCTCATGGCTGCAAAAGCCTACACCATTTGCGATTTCGAACCATTGTATATATTGCATCTGAGCCTTGGTACTTAGAAAATGTTGCTGAAGAAATAAATCTCTGACTCTGCATCGGTTCTCTCACCTTCCAATTCCAACCAAATACAAATCAACTTGCTTAGTCTAAGGGGGGAATTGGGAATTCCAACAGCCAGACCTTAGGGGATTTATAAATTGTAAAAAAATTCTTCCACAAGATTCCCTCATTCTTCCTATCATAGGATCGGAAATCCTAAAGGGGGTGAAAAACCAAAAATGGAAGTAGTAAGATCCTGGAATCCTTTGTAGTTAGTATAGTAAATTAGGTTCCATTTAGTCCCAGTGTAATGAAATAGGTAGTTCTCCACTCTCAGCATACAGGGACTACACAGGATGAAAACATGAAAGCCCCAGTTACAGATTCTGGGAGGCTTCATTATTGAACTGAGGTCAAAAACATCTGGAGAACAATGGAGTTGCAGGGGACGAATAAGTTCTCACATCCATAGTCAAGCTTAACTTAGAATAAGCGCTGGAAAGCACAGAAAGCGTGTGGCGGTCTGCACCCCAAGATAGATGTGAAAGAACCCGCAAAAATGCCAGAGCTTTTGAGCCTTCAATTTTTACTGCTTGATATGAGGCACCCATGTAAGCCTTGAGTCAAAAGTTAGACCCACTACTGGACAAATCGCAGTGGGGTTTTGCTCTAAAATAGAGGGAAGGAGGGAAAACTTTCCGTGTTTGTGGAAATGTATGAGCCCAGGGTCTTGCTGGAGAAAATTTTGAAACCCATGAAAATGTTGCCATGTACACCTGATTATTGCAGTCTGCATGTGTAATTGTACATCTGTAAGTCCTCCTTGAGCAGTAGAAAGTGTTTAAAGTCACCACATACAGGATTACATGAGTCAGCACTTGGGGAACAACCTTTACACTTTTATTTTCATAGCAAATGGCACACAGGGTCAACTTAAGACCCTCCCTTGTAAGACCCTACAGTGATCTTCCAGGTTACAGAAACTGTTCCCACCCGGAAATCTAAAACGTTCTGTTAGCAAGGAAGCTTGAGAATGTAGTTAATGTTCCTCTTAAACAAAATTTTGTTGTCATACGCTTCATGGAGTATGCCATGCTTCCAAGTAGTACCGTAGCCTTTTCAAGGTCAAAAGAAGACTGCAACATGTGTACGTCGATGTGCAAAGGAATTTGTATAGAAGGTTTCCCTCCTCACAAGTGCATCTGTGGTCTATCCTCCAATTTTCTAACCCCACTGATATGGTGTCAGAAACATTTCCTTTTCTAACAGCCATGTCAACCTGAAGTTTACCATTTCTCCATCTGCTTGCAGATGCAGCTTGGTAAGAGAAATTGGTCTGTAAAATTTTTTTTCCTGGGTGGGAAAGCAGCGTTGCCAGGTTTAGGAACAGGAATGATTATAGCCTCTTTCCATATGGATGGCACTGTACCATCCCTATAGATCCTATTGAATAGCTCCAACAGGAACTTCCTGGGAGCTCTTTGGTAAGTGAGATATCATTTGGTAGGAAATATCGTCACTTCCTGGGCAGTCTTATGCCCCATGAAGCTACAGAGCAGAGTCCATCTTACTTGTGCAAAAATGCAAGTTGTATGGAAGTTTGCCCACAGTATCATACGAAGAAAGACAACTGGGTGTTATTCTGTTCAGCCCGCAGAAGGGAGAATTGGGCAGTGTAAGATGGCTCCAAGAGAGGATCTCTTGCCATGGGAGTTAGTAGCTCATTGCAACATCTTTTTTGTCTTGTGATGGATTATACCATCTATCTTCCAAAGCAGATGGTGACATGGATATGCCCAGCAATCTTACACCACCTTGTCCCATTACCCCAGTGCTAATGTCTCCCAACGACAATCAGTATAGCCTCAGGTAGCACTCATCTGGCATTGGCTAGGGTCCTTTTGTAATGGATCAAGGGTTACTGCCTGGTACTTTTTGGGGAAATTGCATGCTATGCTGCAAGGGGTACATTCGTGATGTCAAAATGATAAACAGCATCTTGAAACATGGAAATATTCCACAGATCTTTGCAATAGGAGTTGATCTAAAAAGATCTCCAGTCGCATTCAAGTCGCCATCTCTGCACCCATTGACTGGAAATAACATTTTCACTTCCTTCAAATGTATTGGGAAAAAGTGATCGATTCCAATGTAAGTCTTCCATGACCTGCCAAGTGAAATTCAACGTGAATCATGTGAGCCTACTGACAGGTGTTATATTGGAGAAATGTCCAGTTTGAATTGGACCAAATTGTGTGGGAGTGTCTTAAGATCAAGGACTTCAGGGCTCTTCCTCGAGGGTTGCACAAAGTGTATTCCCAGGGGTGATGCTGACCAATGAAATCGACCAAGAGTATAAAATGGATGTGGCAACTGCCCAAGAGATCTTCCAAATTCATTATTTGAATTTTTATTGGCCTCGGAGCGTTAGTCGCCAGCGACAGGTGCAAGGTCAGCTCTCGCCATCCCTCCGGACACCATGTGGACCCCGCGCCAGAGCCTTTAGTACCCAAAAGGCCAGGTCGTAGCGTGTGTTCACCCCTTCACATGTGTTGTGAGTTCGACGTAAGTTGACTACCTCATACACTTTACTATCTGGTTTCAGGTGGCACTGAGTCCTTCCGGCTCGCATGCATGAAACGAAATCCTTCGAAAGAAAAATCCGGCTCGGAACCGCTTTCAAGGACATGGCTAAGAAAAAAAAACCCCGTTAAGTACACGTTTGGGCCCCACTTTCTTATATTCTTTTCCCTTTTTCTCTATAAATGTGTAAGCCGTTGTTGTTTTTTGTTGAGATAAAGATGCTAATGACAGCAAACTGGCACATTCTCACACTTTCCCTTCACCTCCAGATCACATTTCCGGAGTGAGCGAGTATAGCGGTAGGATCTTCTCCCCATAGCATAGTGACAAGGATTGCCCAATTTACCCCGGGGGTTGCGTAAAACGCTAATAGGATTTGCGCTCCACGTTCAATAGACTGAAAGTTATTCGTTCGATTGTCAACCTTGAGTCGGTGTGACCTGTTAATTATTGTAGGGCTAGGGTTTAAAGGCATAGAATCATTATTTCGTTTATTAATCACACCCTTTCTCACCCTCTTCAAGTCGCTGCATGTTTGGGGTATATCCCAAGGCATTGTGTGATTTGTGAAAATTTAAATATCCTAGGGAATGTTGCGAGTGCCCATAAAGATACGCAGAAAGACGAAGTTATTATAGATTTCCCTGGCTTGCAAGTCATTCAGTCATATACGAATTTGGTAAACGGATCACCACGTTAAATGGGTCTGGAGGCAATGGCTAGACATATACTCGGCAGTTCAGATTCTGACCCCGAGGAAGGATTTGCTTGAAAAAAGATGGCGAATATTTTTTCATGGTCCACATTTCATTCATGCGTACTTATGTTGCAACATTTATGTTGAATTCAAGGGGTAGTGAAATTAAAATTTTTAAAAGAGACTAGCCATTGCTATGTACTTCAGTTTTGTTATAGTGGAACGTTAAGATTCATGTTGGATTCATCTCTGTGTGAGGTACTCTCGGCTTTCCCTCTCATTCACGCTAGCTGTCACTCACACACGCACAACACACAACACATCACCTCACTCACCACACGCAGACAAAAAGACACTGAAACAGTTTCACTTAATAGGGGTGGTGCTTTTTGTGTTGCAGAAAGATTATTGCTGTATTATCTTTAGCCCACAATTTTGTCTGTCCATGACGAGTGGCCGTACATGATGACAAGTTACATACATTTATCTCCTGTATGACGACTGGGTTCAAGTAAATCCCGTGGATTGCCGATGTCTTTCCCCTTATCTATATCATTTATCTATCAGAGAAAGTTGGAGTCAAGGCCAGGTCATGCGGATCGCTCTGACGTCTCCCTCTTCTATATCTTTATCTTAAAGTAAAAACCAACAAAAGGAAAAAAAAAGACAAAAAATAAATTCAAAAAAAAACATTATAAAAAACGCAATTTTTATAAAATAACGGCGAGGGAGTGAAAACCACCCCCTCTCTCTGTTGCTTCTTTTTTCTTACTATGCGCACTTTATGTGTATGATCTGGTTCCCCAACTATATATTGCCAATCGGGACTGACCACCGGCACCAGAAGGAGGACCCTTAGGATGCTTGAGAAAAAAACGTGATCGGAAGATCGCCATAGGCCTGTGGCCAAATGTCGTCAGAGGCAGGTGTTAAAGCCGTCACATAATGTAGTGGCATGGGGCATTGCCTGCCAGGACTCCCCGTAGATCCATAGAAAAGCACCAACAACTTGCCGAGGTACAAGTTTGCCCAGGAGCTGGCATTAGGCGACGCCTGGCGGACGGCCTGCAGATCTGTTCAACTCCAGGAGCTTGTAGCGGCAGGTATCAGCGCCACTGAATGCCGCCACTGCCCCAAAACGCCCGTAGGATTTCGGATGAAGATTTAACGAGGACGTGTTGGACGCGAGAAGGAACTGGGACGAGATTGTGAGTACGTTGTGGAAGTGACGCCGCCGGAGGTCTAGACGAATCGAAAGTCAAGGGGACCTGTGCGAGACTTTCGAGGACGTTTAGTAAGTTGTGGACATTGAGGACGTGTGGGCATCGAGGACGTTTGGGAGCATCGAGACGGGACAGGATCTACCCACCGAGGAACAGAAGGATGAAGACAAAACATGGACGAGCAGCCACGAAGGATGCACCAGGGACAGACGCTGACCAGCCCAGGTTAGGTCACGAGACTTGAGGCAAGTCTAAGATTGCCCGAGAGCGAGGGCATGGAGTAGATGGCCAAAAACAGCAATGTACAGTGTGGCATGCGGGGCGGTGACCTCACCTCACTCCCACCATGCCTTCCTCCAGCTGCTTCTATTTAACTCCTCCAGCTGGAACCGGTCACTACATAACGAGGATGACCTAGCATCGGAGAGTTCGTCGCCAGTGGACCAGTGCGCTAAGGTTCAGACCTCGCTTCCCTCGGGCTGGCTGCCCCGACACCGCGTGGGAACCCACGCAGAGCTTTTACCCAAAGGGCCAGGGTCGTAGCGTATGTTCACCCCTTCCCTGTGTTGTATCCATGTCAGCCACTGTACAAGAGTACGCATTAACTGGTTACAAAAAAAAAAAACTGTGTGTGTGTTTGGGTGTGTGCTCCCACAAATCCACGCAAAAGGCCAATATATATATATATAAAAAATGTATGCGTGTGTTGATATTTATATCTACGTAGTATGTATGCATACATGTAAATATATATTATATATATATATATATATATAGTATATATATTAATATATACTATATAACATATAAAATATATATATATATTATATATATATATAATTATATATATATATATAGGCATACATATATATAGTACTTATGTGGGTGTGTGTTTAATTACACTTACATAATAATATATGTTATATATATATATATTATACATAATATATATTTATATATATATATATGTATATAATATAGTACTATATATATATATAATATCTATATATATATAGATATGCCACAAATCACAAAATGATTGTGATGTACTATACCCCACATATATGCAATATATACGGTATAATGTTATATAGGGTAAGTGGTATATATACTTGTCTGTGTATGCACAACCACACCCACCAACACAACACACACCCACACACACCAACACACCACACACACACACCTTATATATATTATATCTATATTATATATATATAGTATATATATTATATATAGAGTTATACTATAATTTATGATATAATATATACATAAATATTATAATGAATATACACATACACACGCATACTACACAAAAATTATATACATTATGAAATCTATTATTATATATATATATATTATATATATTCTATAATAGCTACTATTATATTACACACACACATTATATATATATATATTATATATATATAATATATATATATATATATATATATATGAAATGTGTGTGTGTGTGTGTATGTGTGTGGTGGTGTGTGTGTGTGTGGTGTGTGTGCGTGTCACACAACACGTTACACCAGGACACAGAAACACACACACAAATTATATATATATATATATATATAATAATATATATATATATATAATACTATATATAGAGGAGAGAGAGAAGAGAGAGAGGAGAGAGAGAGAGAGAGAGAGAGAAAAGAGAGAGAGAGCAGAGAGGAGAGAGAGAGAGAGAGAGAGAGAAAGAGAGAGAGAGAGAAGGAGAGAGGATGAGAGAGAGTGAGGAGAGTGGAGAGTGAGAGAGAGAGGGAGAGAGAGACGAGAGAGGAGAGTGTAAACTAGTTTTAAAAAGTTATGCTAGTTTGATTTATACGTTCGACAAAACAAGGCAATGTTTTGTATTGCTCTCAAATCTTTCGTTCTTCGGACTGTAAATAGATCTAAATAGAAAAGCCATTTATTGAGATTTTAAACTATCATTCTCTGACAAATGACCAAGCCAGAAAGGTATGTAATAAGCAGGGAATTAGAATAACAAATCGCACTGCATTTAAAATGATTTACATATCAATAATGGTCAAGGACAGGAAAACAGATATCTCACACAGGAAGTACGTATTGATCACCACCAATATAGGAATTAGTATGTTACATAAAAATATCCTCCAATAAAGTAAAACTGACATGAATTTAATTTGCAATTCAATTAATTAATATTTCTCACAACATTAGGTGTTGATTCATTCCGAAATAAGTAGTTTCTTCTAAAATTCCAGCCAACAAGCTAATACGGAGAACGGACTAAAAACTATGACCAGGAAATTCTAAAATATTGTATGTCAACCTCGCTCGGCTCGCCACGCTAACCACACACGATTCACCGAAATATGTAGCCCCGTTGTAAAACTATTATATCCTTTGGTTGTGTTCCCGAAAAAGAAGCTCATTTTCATTACAGTTAAGCTCCAGGACGCGTCTCCTCTTTCGTTCCTAGCTCCCCCAATTCCGCCTTCATTTTCCCTCTTCATTTTCCAGCTTCATTTGTCAGTCTGCCCATCCCCGCCATTGGGAGCGCTGCGGCGTCTTGGCGCTCAAGCCCTTTCGAGGTGTTTAAATTTACCATTCATCAAAAAGGAGTAATTGCTATCATGTTCTGTGCGATGCATTAAATTTACCTGCTACAGTTAAAATTATATAGTCGACCACTCTTGCTAGGTACGCACACGGGTGCGCGAAACCACACACACACACATAATATTCTATCTAATCTATCTATCTATCTATCTATCTAACAATATATGTATATATATATATAATAATTATTATAGTCCGGAACTAGGATTATGATTGGAAAGGTTCGGTATTTCACGATAAAACATTCCTTTTGTTTTTCTAAACGTTTAGAAACTGATTACTGGAAATTTACAAAAGAAATAACATATAAGAAAAAAACATACAAATTAATGAGTTACAATTATATCAAAGAAGAAAACATTACAAAGTATATAGAAAATATTATACATGTTTCACTAACCATCAAAATATTAAAACTTAATATAAAAAGAAATTTAGTATTTACAACCATTCAAATCATACAGTAAGCATTTCAACTCACGAAAAATTATGATTTCGAATCCTTCGAATAGGTTCCAGCGAAAACCCTTATGTTTGCTGCCTCGGACTGTTGGAAAAAAGCCTTATGCTATACACTTAATGTAATATTCGACAAAAATGAGGTCAATCATTTATAAACAGCGAGCCTTACACTCTCTGTCCGAACGCCTTCCCTCATGGAGCTTGGTCTCTGCGTCTTGAGCGTCTCCGCCCCGTCTCCCCTACACGTCTCATGTCCAAGTCTTTCTTCAGGGGGGGGGGGTGGGATACGAGTTAAAATATTTTCCTTGACAGTAAATTAGTTGTGATAATATAGCATAAAAATTGAATGTATAATGTAGTTTAGTATTACTGTCTATCTTTGTTCGTTGGAATACAAAATTACAAAATACTGAGACGGGTAAATAGTAGATACGTAATGATTTTGGCCGTGTTTCATAAAAACTCTTAAAGAATTAAAAAAAAATTTATTTTATTACGCATTATACCTTTGTTGGTTTGCGGTACTTAAATAACTAAGCGTCCGAATCCTTTCAGTGACAGGGACAAAGTCAGAAAAATGGGTGTTATGGATTTGAAGGGGTAATCTGAGTAATTTGTAAGCTCTCTAAAGCCTGTGTCAGTTCGGATTAAACCGATAGTAGTTAATATGTCTGTTCATGTTTACACACACACACACACACACACACAACACACACACACACACACAAACATAGATATAGATACCTAAGTCTTTATATAGATATTGTATGAGTATATGCATATAAATATAGATATTATATAATATATATATATTTATATATAATATATATATGGTATGGTGTGTGATATCATTAGATATATATGAATATATATATTATATATATATATATATATATAATATAATATCGTATATATATATATATGTAGATATAATATATATATACTTTATATATATATAGTATCAAACGGACATAAACATATATGTGTGTATATACCTATATACCTATAGATGTACACAGAAACAAAAAAAACCCCACATGTAGTACAAAAACATAAACATATACATACAACACACACATCCAAAGCCACCACACCACCGTTCATGATATATGTATATTATATATGCTATACTATATAATAGCTATATATTATATATAATATATAGATATACGTTAGTAGGGAAATAAATATATCTATATATATGTACATATAATACAATATATATGATATATATATATCTAATATATATAATATATCGATATATATATATATAAATATATATAGCATATTACTACATATATTATATAATAATATTGCATATATATACCATATATATGCATATATGTATGTATAATATACTTCGACATATATGCATATAGAATATATTATATATATATCTATTATATATAATATATATAAGAGATATTATAATTTTTTTTTTTTTTTTTTTTTTTTTTTTTTTGTTTTTTTTTTTTTTTTTTTTATAATACGCGCATATTATGCGCGCGCGCACAAACACACACACGCACACACACAATCAAACACACACACACATACATAACATATATATATAGAATACTATATATACACATACATAAGATGGTGATATGGCAAGGGGCAAGCGGTTACTGTGTAGTGTTTTCAACTACGGCCACTGGTCCTGCTAACACCAAATGCAGACTGTAACAGCACCCCGGGACCGGAAGGGGCGCGGGGAAGTGACAGGCACGATGGGGAAGACGAACACCGGGAGAGGAAGGGGAAACGAGAGCGGGAAGAGGGAGAGAAGGGGGGGGGTGGGGGGGGGGGGCGGGAGGGGGGGGGGGGGGGGGGGGCAAAAGAGAGAGAGGAGAGAGAGGGAAGAAAGAGAGAGAAGTAGAGAGACAGAGAGAGAAGAGAGAGCGAGACGGAGAGAGAGAGAGAGAGAGAGCGACAGTGAGAGAAGGGGGGAGGAGGAGGAATAGAGGGGAGGGTGGAGAGAGATAGGAGAGAGAGAGACGGGAGAGAGAGAGAGAGGGAGATAGAGAGGAGAGAAGACATAGAGGAAAGAGGGAGAGAGAGAGAGAGATGAAGAGAGAGAGAGAGGAGGGGAGAGGAGAGAGAGGGACAGGTATACATAGATAATAAAGGGGGACGTTAAGAACGAGTGAGATACAGATGGATGAGAGGGATAGAGAAGGGGGGAGACAGATACTTTATAGAGAACGAGAGATAGATATAGAAATACACCACCGACCCAACCACTATATATATATAATTATATTATGTATGTAGGTATACCGCTATATATAGGCACCCACAGACAACGTGGCTGGAATGGTTACAAGCGTCGAACCTCAAGGACTGTCACGACGGCAATCTGAGTTCGAGGGGTTCGAGTCACCGGCCGGGCGTTGTTCATTTGGGCAAGGACAAACCCCCTTCACACACCTCCGGATTGCCTACCTAGACCACTGGGTGGCCAAGGCCAAGCCAAGTCAGTCCAGGTCCCAAGCCGGATAAAATAGAGAGAATGATTACTCTAAAAAAAAAAAGGTACCACCGGCACTCTCCGTGGAAAGGAACTGGGAACCCTACCACGTACCTCCACTCCAAAGCATCCAAACATGAAAAACTACAAATTAAATGGGGGAGCAGGCGGGGAGCCACGGCCGCCTCAAACATGAAACCGACCGGAAAAAAAAAAAAAAAAAAAAAAAAAAAAAAAAAAAAAAATGGACCTAAGAGATACGATTAGAGAGAACAGTAGAGATGTGAAGAGAGAGAGAGAAGAGAGTAGACGCGAGAGAGATGAGAAGAGAGAGAGAGGCGATAGAGAAGGGAGGGAGAGAGAGGGAGAGAAGAGAGAGAAGAAGAGAGAGAGAAAGGGAGAGCAGGACAGGGAGAGAGGAGAAGAGAGGGAAAGAGCGAGAGAGAGAGAGAGAGATGATGAGAGAGAGAGAGAGAGATGAGAAGAGGGAGACCACGGGGAAGCAGAGAGACAGGAGAGAGGGAGGGAGAGGACGCGAGAGATAGAGAGAGAAGAGGAGAGGTGGGGTGGGGGGGGGCGGGGGGGGGGGGGTGGGGGGGGGGGGGGGGGGGGGGGGGCCGTGGGTGGGGGGGGGGGGGGGGGGGGGGGGGGGGGTAGTGGGGGGGTGGGGAGTGGCGGTGTGGGGGGGGGGGGGGGGCGGGTGCGGTGAGAGGGGGGGGGGAGAGAGAGGAGAGAGAGTAGAGAGACTAAGAGAGAGAGAGAGAGAGAGAGAGATAGTAGATGAGAGAGAGAGACGAGATGAGGGGACACAAGGCGCTAACATAGAGAGAGCATAGAGAGAGCATAGAGAGAGCATAGAGAGAGACGAGAGAGAGATAGAGATTAACATATAGATATAGATAGCGATGAAGAGACTAAGATAGAGAGGAGAGAAATAGAAAGATAGGCAGGAGAAGGTGATAGATGGAAAAATACAAATGCGAGGCTATATAGATATAGTAGTATAGAGATATATAGAGGTTGTGTTTTTGTGTGGGGGTGGGTGGGGGGGGGGGGGGGGGGGCGTGAGGGGGTGGGGGGTGTGCTGGGGGGGGGGTGGGGGGGGGGGGTGGGGGGATGGGGGAGGGGGGTGGGGGTGGTCGGGGTGGGGTGTGTGGGGGGTGTGGGTGGGGGGGGGGATCGGGGGCTGTGGGGGTGTGTGGGTGTGTGTGGTGTGCATGGGGGTTGGGGTGTATGTGTGGCGGAGGAGAACGATAGATAGAGAGATAGAGAGATAGAGAGAGAAAGATATATAATATATATAGATATATAGAGATATAGGGGTGTGTGTGTGTGTGTGGTTGAAAATATATAGAGATTAGGGAGATATATGTCAATTGAGTTATGGATTAAGGAATGGGCGCATATATATAGGATACTAGATGATGATACGATATATGTGGGTGTGGGTGTGGGTGTGTGGGGTGTGTGTGTGGTTTTTGGGTGGTGGGGTGGGCGGGTGGGTATTACATAATATATGTTATATATATAATAGATATATGATATTAGAGAGTATAGATAGTAGTAGATTAATTATATAGTGACCAAAGATACAGAATATATATATAGGAGAGTATTAGTATATTATAGTGATATATAGAGATAGTAGGTAGTATATGTGGAAATATACATAATGTATATATAGATCATACATACAAAATATATATATATATATATATCTAATACTCTCTTATATATCTTATATATATATATACGATATAATCTATATATTATATATATATATATTTTATATATATATATCTATATCATATATATACTTATATATATTATATATATTACCATTATATATATACCTCTATTATATATATATATATATATAATTATATATATACACACATATTGCTCACACACACACTTATATCGATATTCACATTATGTACAAGACACCACACACAACAAATTACACACACACATATTATACATACATATATATGTATAATCATATATATTATATATATATTATATATATATATTATATATATATGATTTATATATGATATATAATATATATATAATATATATATATAGATATATATATATTATATATTATACCAAATAATTCACACACACACTTATATCTATATTCACATATATGTACCAGGAAACACACCACACACAACACACCACAAACACACACACACACAAACACATATATGTGTGTGTGTGTGTGTGTGTTTTGTGTGTGTGTCTTTACATTATATGTCAATATTAGATATAAGTGTGGTGTGAGAATATGTATTATATATATTATGATAGGTATATATATAATTTATAATTAGATAATAATAATATATACTATATATATATATAGGCAGTTATATGTATGTATATCTAACATATATATATATTATATATATATATATATATTAAGCAATATTATATATATAATATTACATATATATAAACACATATCCATATAATATGTGATATAATGTATATATATGTTATATAGGTATATTATATACCAACATATATATAGACATCAGATATGGGATATTCATGATAATATAAATTATACATAAATATATTATAATATATATATAGATATTATATAGATATATATATAATTGGTGTGGTGTGTGTGTGTGTGTGTGTGTGGGTATGTGTGTATGTGGGTGTGTGTGTGTGGTGTGTGTGGTGTGGTGTGTGTATGTGTGTGTGGTGTTGTGTGTGTGTGGTGTGTGTGTGGTTTGAGTGTGTGTGTTTGTGTGCGTATGTGTGGTAATGTGGGTGTGTTTCCCCCCCATATATATATGATATATATATCTATAAATACTATATATAAATATATTAGTATATATTATATATGTATCTATTATTATAGATATATACATAGACAGTGAGTTTTGGGTGTACCGTATAAATATAGTTATTATTTATATATATATATAAGATATTCTTACTAATATATATATTAATATATATATAGCTCATTACATAAGTATTATATGCACTGATTAGAGTATATGTAGATAAATATAATCTAGGCATATAAATAATACATATATCTAAATGGAAATATATGGATATAGATATATATATAGTATATTATCTATATATATATATATATATATTATATATATATATATGCGTGTGGCTGTGTTGTGTTGTGGGTGTTGTCTGTTCAATAACTATATGAATATAGATACAAGTGTGTGTGTGAGGAATGAGGTGTGTGTGTGTGTATATATATATATATATATGATATATAGTATGTCATAGAGTATAATATATATAGAGATATAGAATCTATTAATAAAAAAAAATAGTAATATTAAGATGTAGAGAGGTATGTATATAGTAGATAGCTAGAGATGACATATATATAGTATTTTATATAGATATATATATACGATATGATATAGATAGAACATAGAGAGATATATATATATATGAGATAGTATAGAAGAGTAGAGAGTATATAGGTGTGGAGTGTGTGGGGGTGGTGGGGTGTGTTGGGTGTGGAGATAGGGATAGATATATATATTTATATATATAGATATATATTATATAGAGAAGATATAGAAAATATATAGAGAAGATATATATAGTAGATGGTATATATTCGATATATATATAAACTATATAATAGAGAGATATATATCATATATATTGAACTATGAATGAGATATATAGTATATAGATAATATATATATAATAGATATGTCTGTGTGGGTTTGTGGTGGTGTGTGTGTATGTGTGTGTGTGTGTGTAGTGTGGCGGGTGGTTGATAGATACATAGATCTATATAATATATATATAGAAGATTATATAGATAGATACTATGTAACATAGTATATATATATGGACAGATGAGGTATTAATGCAGTTAGATATAAAAATATAGACTGTATGACTATATATATATATAGATATATGATATATAGAATTATATGATAATGATGGGAAAGAATGTTTACTATATAATAATATAGAGATGAGATATATAGACATATAATAATATATGTACTATATGGGATATATATATGGTATAGATGTTATAGATGATAGAGAGAGATATGATATATATAGTATAGTAGAGTATATAGATATAGAGATGTAATAGATATATTTAATGTATATATACAGATATGATAGTATATATATAGTATAAGAGTAGAGAGATGAGATATATATATATGAAAATATATATAGATATATGATATATATAACAAGATATAAGTATAGATGATATAATTATATATATGATATAGAGTAGATAGATAACAACGTATAGACATTACCAGATATATAGAACTGACATATCTGTAGTATATGTATAAACATAGAATTTATATGTATATATAGATATATAGATTATAATATAGAGAGATATATAACGAGATATATATACTATAGGAGATATTACCACACATAGAAGAGATTACTATATTATATAGTAGAGATAGAGTATATAATATAAATTGAGATATATATATATATTATATAGTATATGTAGTAGATAGAGATAGAGTAGACAGGATATATACATACAAGGGAGTAGGGTCGATAGTAAAAGACATAGAGATTATTATATGTTATATAAGAAGAGTATCATATTATATATCTTATATATAATATCTACTATATATATAGTATATATATATTTAGTATGTATACACACGGACAGATTCTCACAACCACACTCTATATATATATTTCATATATATATAAGGACACACACACACACCACACACACCACACAAGCACACATCATAATATATATATATATATATATATATATAATAATATATATTATATATATATAATATTATGATATAGATATATAAATATATATATATGAATATATAATATTATATATATATATATGGCTATATATATCGTATATATATATATATATGATATGATAGTAATATATTATATATATATATAGTATATAATTATGTGTGGGGTGTGTGGGTGTGGGTATGGTATAATATGCATACAGACATAGATTATATTTACATCTATAAGTATACGATATAATATATAATATATATAGATATATATATTATATATATAAATTTATAGTATATCTATGTGTATGTGTGTGTCTGTGCGGTGTGTGTGGTGTGTTGTGTGTGTGTGTGTGTGTGTTATGTGGGGTTGTGCGTAGGTCTTGATATTGGGGGGGTGGGGCGTGTGGTGTGTGTGTGGGGTTGTGGTGTGTGTGTGGGTGTGTGTGGTGTGTATGTATGTGTCTGTGGCGTCAATATATAGACATATAAAAAAATATATATATATTAAATATATATCATAATAGAAGATATATATATATATATATATATATATAGAATGGGTATATATATATATATATGTATACTATTAGATATATATATATTACTATAGATGCATATCTATATATATGATTATATATATATAATAAATATATATCTATATATTATACAACAACACACACACACACACACACACACACGCGCACCACACACAATCACACACACCATATATGGTTATATATATTTAACAGGATACCATATACTATAATTATATATCACATATATATATATATATACTATATTTATATATAGAGAGTATTATATATATAGATAAATGTAGTATTATATATAAGGGATAACCATATTATAATATAGTATATAACATATAATATATTATAGTATATATATATATAATTATATATAATAATATATAATATAGACTTAAGATAGCTAGATAGATAGATAGATAGATAGGATATGTGTGGTTGTGTGTATGTGTGTATGTGCGATTTTGTGTTTGTGTGTGTGTGTGTGTCTCCTTATATATACTCTATATATATATTATCTATATACTATATATATAGTATAAATATATATATATATTATCTATATTATATCTATTATATATTTATTATATTTATATACATATACTATATAAAAATACATTTAGATTAGAATATAGATTATATATATATATATATATTATATATCTATATTATATATATATATATATAAATATATATATTATATATATAACTAATATATATATATATATATATATATATTATTATAGATATATATACTTCATATATAACTATAATATAGATATATAATATATATTATAGTATATATATTATTATGATATATATATATATATAATATATAGCTAATATATATATAATTATATGGATACTAGATAATATATATATATATTAAGGAGGGACGACACACCACCACACACACAAACACCACAAAAAATACGCACATACACACATTACACACAACACACATATCTATCTATCTATCTATCTATCATATCTGAACTTATCTAGATATGATATTCTATAGATATATATATATAATATGATATATTATGAGATATGTAAATATATGTAGTGATATTATATATATAAAAAGATGTTATACATTATATAGGATTACTTATGTAGAATATATATATATATATTATTATATTATATTATATAAATAATATTAGTATATATATAATATAGTATATTATATGTATATGTATATAACACTATAGTGTGTGTGTGGAATGTGTGTGTGGTGTGTGTGGTGTTGTGTGTGTGGTGTGATTATAAATAGATAGATAGATAAGTATATATAGATAGTATATAATATGGATAGTATATATAGAATATAGAGACGGATACATTTATATAATATACTATAGACAAAATATATATATTATATATGAGAATATATATAATATATATATATATATTATATAATATATATATATATAGAATTATATGTTTATTATGTCTATATGATTGAGCACAGACACATACCATACACACAAAACACACTACACACACACAGACACAAACAAACACCACCACCCAAACAGCCCTAAAAACACACCAATATAATAAGAAATACCACACACACATACACAAACACCACACCACACACACAACACACACACACCGATCAGACCCACAACAGACACAGAGCATTAAAATATAAAGATAGATAGTATATATATTATAGTCTGATATTTATATATAGATATTATATATATATATATGTAAAACGATATATGTATGTATTTGCCTATATACTATACACACACGACACACACACACCCATGAATATATAGATATCTATTATACTATATATATATATATCTCTATATATATAATATATATACTTTATATATATCTTATTATATATATATATAATTATATATGTATATATCTATAATCTTTTTATATTATATAATATAGAATTATATATATAATACTATAGTATATACTATATATATATATATTATATATATTATATATAATATCTATTACCTCTATATATAATATGTGTGTGCGTGTGTGTGGTGGTGTGTGTGTGTGTCTGTATATATATATGAATTAGGATATATAAGTGTGTGGGTGAGAATATGTGCGGTGTATAAATATAATATATATATTATATATATATATTAAGATCTTATATCTATATATTTATATATATATGTATATATATACTATAAATATATATGTATTTATTTCTAACATCATATTGTATGTATTATATAATATTATATATATATATATTATAATCTATATAATATATATATATTACTATGATATAATAGATATTATATAGACTATATACTATTATATATTAATATATATATGTTGTTATATAACTATACCTTAAATATATATAATATATATATATATATATATATTATAATATATATATTTATTTAACTAATGCCTATAATGTATATGTTTATAAATTAGTAATACATATAGGTATGTATATATATATGTATGTAATATATATGTGGTTTATGATCTATATATATATTGTATATATAATATATATAATATAAATATATATATTTATATATAGATACTATATATATATATCTAATATATATATATATATTATAGATATTATATATACATCTATACATATATATTATACATAAGATACATAATATATATATATATATATATATAACTCTATATTTATACTAAAATGCATTATAACCATATATGTACACTATATATATATATGTAATTAATATATATATTTATATAATATATATATACTTATATCTAGATATGTATATATAAACACAGAGACAACCATACACACACAAAACACACATACACACACAACACACACAAACACACACACATATAAATATATATATATATACTTATATATATATATATTATATAAATATATATATAGATACGATAGATAGATATATGTTTATATATAATATATATATAAAATATAAACTATATATATATATATCTCTATATATATATCTATATATATATCTAATAATATATCTGTATATATATACTATATATATTACTATACCATATATCCACACCACACACCACACCACACAACCACACACACACTCACACCATATATATACTATATTTTATATATTTATATATATATATAAACAAATATATATATATATATGTATATGTATATGATATACTATATATTATATATATATATATATATATATATATAATATATATACAACACCCACACATATTCTCACAACCCCACTTTGTATCCTATATCACTATATACGGTACAGACACACACACACACACCCACACACACGCATATATATATATATATATAATTATATAATATATATAGATATATCTATATATAATATATATATATCCATATAGTTCCCATTTATATATATATATGATATGCATACTATTTTTATCTCAACATAGACATAATATGCATATAAAACTTATGTAACAATATATATATATATATTATATATATATATCTATATATATATTATATATATATATATAAGTAAATATTATATAAATAGTGATATATATATATATATAATATACATACTTAATAGATGAGTAGTCTATATAATATATATATATATATATACTATATATTACAATATATATGAAACACACACACACATAAACACATCGCACACAAACACACACACTCACACACACACACACCACACCCCCACACACACACACACACACACATACACACACACACACACACACCACACACACACACACACACACCTACACACAACCAACACACACACACACACCACACACACACACATGATACTATATATATTAATACATATATATATTATATAATATACTATTATATATATTATATTATATGGTATACATATGAATATAAAAAATATTAGATGTTATATATGTTTTGTTATATATAACATTATAAAATTATAGATAGACACTAATATACCATATATATATGGGATATGTGTTTACTATATATGTATAATATATATATATATTATATATATATATATATATTATAATATATCTATATATATGTATATAATACATTACATATAACTGCATATATATACATATATAAATATATATATATAACTATATATATATATATATATGTAATATATATATAGTTATATATTCTATTTCTAACAACACACACTTATATCTATATTGACATATATGTAAAGACACACCCACAAAAAACAACCACACACAACACACACACATATATGTGTGTTGTGTGTGTGTGTGGTTTGTGTTCTGTGTGTGTGTGTGTGTTCTGTACCATATATTGAATATAGAATAAGTGTGTGGTGAATATACTGGTATATATATA